>NW_006920875.1:945209-960128 GCF_000417875.1 Pseudozyma flocculosa PF-1
GCCTTGCCAGCCCGCTCAGGCTGCGCCGACGCGCCGACCCCAAGGCTCTGTACCCGAGCCTGCCCTCGGGCAACTACCTCGACACGTCCCTCTGGCCGGCGGGCAACTTCACCACCGAGACATTCCAGTCGTTTGCGCCCTACGCCTCGGCCGCTGCCGGTGCGGCGGCGGCGGGCTACACCAAGGCCTACACGGGCCTGCGGAGCATGCGCGGCGACATGCCGGGAGTGCTGCGGATCAGCACCTACGCCACCTACGACGCGGCCGCCCTGGGCGCAAAGTGCGACGCCATGGCCAACTGCGCCGGCTTTGGCATCTGGTACGAGCGCACGCCCAGCGTGGCGCCTACGCCCGCCAACCCCAACCCGCAGCCGGCGGTGTGGGTCAAGGTGCTCTTCTACGCCTACCCGCTCTCGCCCGCCGAGGCGACCAACGACGGCCAGTGGTCGCAGAGGTTTTGGCGCTCGCACGCCGGCGTGGCCTTTTTCAACCGCGACCGACTCGCCCTCAAGAGCGTGCCCGGCTTCAGTGGGCCGACGATCCTCGCGGGCAAGATCGACGTGGGCGACGCCGAGACGGCCGACAACGGCGGCGTGTCGCCGCTCATGGTGACGGGCGATCCGATCAACGGCATCCCGGACCCGACGGTGTGCAAGACGCTGTGCGAGGGGTATACGGCCAGCTCCGACTACGTTGCCGACGTCAAGTCCAGCTGCAACATGTTCAACATCTTTCTGCTGGCCACCAACGGCCAGGCCACGGGCTACCAGTGCCAGTACTACTCTCGCAGCTACGGCGCCGACAAGGCGACCTATACGGGCGGCACCGACTCCAGGGGGCGCAAGGTGAGCATCATCGGCAGCTGGTCGTACGCCGCCGACCCGCAGCTGGTGCCCTACGTGCGCAAGGAGACACCACCGCCACCGCCGCCGACGCCGCCCGCGGCCACGGAGCTGCGCGACTGCGGGCGCAAGCGCATCGACAAGACGGCCGGGCCGTGCGCCCAGACCCAGGACTGGGCCGTCGACTTTAGCGACGACGACGATACGACGGGCTACATGGAAAAGTGGGAGTACGACCCCAGGCCCCATCCGACCGGAGGTGAGTACGAGGCGGCCGACGGCTGGCGCGGATCCTCGCGAAGGGGCGCGCTGACCGGCTGGCCGGCTGACCGGCCTCGCCTGCTCTGCTCCTTTTCCCACTGCTCCCCTTGTGTCCATCCCCACTGCGCTACGCTATGCTACCCTGCGTCGTCGCGCACTGCGCCGCAGCATGGGAGGCGGGCACGTTCAACGGCTGGATCACGATCAACGGCCCTGCGTTTGGCGGGTGCGAGCAGGTGGCGGGCACGTTTGACGCGGGCATCGACCGATCCTACCCGCCGCCACCGCTCGACGGCGCGCCGCACGTCCTATCGTGCCGGGCGGGCACCTACCTCTTGTCGGCGGGAAGCTACAGCTACCGCCCCGTGGGCTTCAGCGCCGACCTTCTCTCCGCCGACTTCCTGCAGGACGGCCGCATCCGCGCCTGGACCCACGACGGCGACGTGTCCGTCTTTGACGTCCGCCGCGGCCGCGATGTCGCCTTCCCGTCGGACTGGCGCCGCGTCTATGGCTTCCAGCTGCTCACCGATATGACTTTTACCAACTTCAAGAACCGGAGGTATTTCAACGACTGGTCTGCAGAGTAGCTAGCGAGCTACGGTGGCTAGCTGGGTGGGCCGTTGTGGCAGGGGAGGAGAGAGTGGGAGCGGGAGCGGGGAGGATGGTGGTGGATGAGGGCGAGGGCCGGGATGAGGCACGTCGAGAGCCAAGCGGACGGCGGCGGCGAGTTGAATCCGAAAGCGGCAGTGGCCGCCCATTTCTTTCTTCTTGCGAATTGACGGATTCCTCAATGCCAAGTGAAGCCGGATTCTATGTGCATTTCCCCTGACTTGTTCGATTTGGTGGCGCCCGGGCTGACTAGCTGGCCGGCTGGGATCCTGGACCCCTTCTTCGGGCTGGCTGTCCGCATCTGGGCATCCATTTCCCGACCTGCCATTCTTCTGAGCTCGCTGGCGGCTCGACGCACCGCACGAGCCAAGCCAACCGACGTTCCGCGCCGCGCCTTGCCTTTCTGTTTCTTCCGCTCCTCTTCCTCTCTCCCAGCTGTCCTAGCCTGCCCTTTGTCCACGACGTCGGCTCTAGCTTTCCCCTTCCTCTTCGTTTTCTTCCAAGCCCTATCTGTCGCTCGTTTTCCTGTCGACCTCCCAGCGCCCTCCCGGCGACGACGACGACGACCACCACCACCACAACCACTGCCGCTTTGCTCAATCTCATCCACATTCAGACTTTGCCCCCACTCCCTCAACGCAACGCCCTTGCAACCCTAGCCTGGAGCCGGTCTCTGTTCCCATCTCTGTCACTCCTCCCCCTCCTCGCCGCCCGCCATGCTGTCCGCTTTGCAGGCCCACATCTCGACGCTCCAGCAGGCGCTCGACACGCCCTCGATCCCGTGGAAGCCCCTCACCCTCTACCTCCTCTGGGGCGTCTACCTCTTCGAGACCTACCTCTCCCTGCGCCAGTACCGCCTCTACAGCCGCACCACGCCGCCCGCCGCGCTTGCGCAGCACGTCGACCTCGACACCTTCCGCAAGTCGCAGGCGTACGGCAGGGACAAGGCGCGCTTCGGCTTCCTCTCGGGCGCCATCAGCCAGCTCATCAGCGTCGCCATCGTCCACTACGACATCTACGCCGCCGCCTGGTCCACGGCGGGCCAGTGGCTCCGCGTCGCCGGCCTGCCCGACCGCGAGATCCCGCGCAGCATCGTCTGGATGGTCGTCATGTTCATCCTCCGCGAGATCCCCGCCATCCCCCTCACCCTCTACCGCAACTTTGTCATCGAGGAGCGCCACGGATTCAACAAGATGACGCTCGCCACCTTTGTCTCGGACACGCTCAAGGAGTGGATGCTCGGCTTCGTCATCGGCGCGCCCCTCATGGCCGGCCTGCTGTGGATCATCCGCTGGTCGGGCGACGCCTTTGTCACCTACGTCGTCGCGTTCCTGTTTAGCTTCCAGATCGTCGCCATGGTCCTCTACCCGACCCTGATCCAGCCGCTGTTCAACAAGCTCACCCCGCTCCCCGAGGGCATGCTGCGCGACCGCGTCGTCGCCCTCGCCACGGCGCTCCGCTTCCCGCTCAAGCACCTCTACCAGATCGACGGCAGCAAGCGCTCCTCGCACTCCAACGCCTACTTTTTCGGCGTCGTGCCCGGCGGCAACAAGCACATTGTCATCTTCGACACCCTCATCGAGAAGTCGACGCCCGACGAGATCGAGGCGGTGCTCGCCCACGAGCTCGGCCACTGGGCCCACAGCGACCCCACCAAGCTCCTCGTCCTCGGACAGGCCCAGATCATTCTCACCATGTCGCTCTTCACCCTGTTCATCAACAACGTCTCGCTCTTCCGCGCCTTTGGCTTCGACGTCGCGCCAACCGCCGCTGCCGGCGGCCTCCTCTCGAAGCTCGCGCCGTCGTCGGCGTCGGCGTCGATGTCGTACCTGCCCATCGTCATCGGCCTCGAGCTGTTCCAGCTGATTCTCAACCCGAGCGACGCGCTCCTCAAGTTTGGCATGAACTCGGCCATCCGCCGCATGGAGTACGCCGCCGACGCCTTCGCCGCCGGCCTGACCCGCCCCGGGCCCACCGAGGCCGAGCAGCGGGCAGCGCAAAAGTGGCAGGACGACAACGGCGGCCAAAAGGCCGAGCGCGAGGGCGAGCGCGACGAGTACACGGCGCTCCTCAAGCGCGCCCTCGTCAAGCTCCACGTCAACAAGTGGGTATCTCGATGGTGGCGAACAAGCTCGAGGTCGAGCTCGCTCTCATCGACTCGGGGTGAACCATGCATCCGTGGCTGACCGTCCCTCCCCTTATCCCCCGCTCGTTGCACGCTCTCTTTTCCCGGCCGCCGTCCTTGCCCTCGTCGCGTGCGCAGCCTGTCGTCGTTCCACCACGACCCCATCTTTTCGGCGTACCATTACTCGCACCCTACGCTGGGCGAGCGTCTTTCCGCGCTCGAGGCAATCGAGGCCAAGAAGCAGTAGCACCGGCGGCAGCAAAGAGTACGTATCACCGGTAGCGATGTGACGCGCGCATCCCGGGCAGCTTCGCTCGCCTTAGGAGATGCAGAGTCGGGGGACCCCCTGCCTCTGGGGCCATTGTCGTCGCTGCGCCACTTTGCCACCCACAGACAATACGATATCGAGGCATTGTCCTTGCAAGATGGCCGATGGGATGGACGATTCGATTGGATCGAGTTGAGGTGGGGGGGGGGGGCAATGCGCGCCGTGCGGCTACCATCCTCGAGCGATAGCGTAGCGTCGCCCCGCCGCGAGCCGGGGAGCGTGTGTGTGGGCGCGACAATGCCTCGCTGGCCGCTCCGGTCCCGACACGACGCTGGCGGTCCGTGCTGAGTCGCCGCCGCCGTCGCCGTCGCCGTCGCCGCCCGCGGTGGTTACAGTAGATCTCGTCCGGGGGTGCCGCAGATCTCGGCACGCTGGCAGGTCAGGCTGGGGTGGGTCGGCGTAATACATAGCATGTACAGTACTAGTACATCGACAGCCGCGGCGGCGGGACTCCCTTGCCTTGCGTGCCTGGCTGGCTGGCTGTTGTCGCGCCGCGCCGAAATGCAAACGGGCCGGCGGGTGTCGCCATCCCTCTCCTCTCCCACCTCCCCTCCTCTCGATTCTCGGGGCTGACAGACGACGCCGCTGCGGGCGTACGTGCACGCCCTTCCGACGCCGCTGCTACAACTGCTGCTGCTGCTCAATCTCGTCGACCGGCGCGGGTGTACATATGTAGGTGCGCTGGCTGTCCGTCCCGTCCGGCCCCGTCCCGTCCGGCCCCGTCCCGCCACGGCCACGGTGCGAATTGGGCTCCCCTTCCGCAATTGAGCGGGCGCGCGGGCGAACTGGTGGGGCCAGGTCCGCAGTCGGGGCGTGGTCGTGACCCTCATTTCGTACCGCCCTCTACCAGCCTAGCCGAGGCCTGGACTGGCCAGGGTGGGTGGGTGGGTCGGACGTTCACCACGGCCTAGCCTAGCCTAGCCTAGCCTGGCCTAGCCTGGCCTAGCCTGGCCCACCCTGGCCTCTGCTACCAAACAAGCCGCGCCGCTTTGCGCAACAAGGCAGGGCTAGGGCGAGGAAACCAGCAACGAGACAATACACGAGGCTGGCCGATGGCTGAGGGCTGACGGCTGACCCTCATTGCCGCCCTGCTCTGCTCTGTCCCCGCCCACATCCGCACCCGCTGTGGCACCTACCTCCTTTTGGCCTGATTGCGCCCGCCTGACTATAAAGGCCAGCACAGAGAGACGGCGCCCAAGGGGGGGACCAAGGCGGGCGTGGTTGGCCAACTGAAGCCCATCGTTTGCCTCCCTCCCCACCACCACCAGCAGCAGCAGCAGCACCGCCACCACCGCCGCAAGTCGTCTCGGGGACGGCCCATTCCCTAGCCTCGAACTCAGGCTGGATCAGACACGCCCAACGTACGCCGTCTGTTGTCGTCTTCTGCCTCTAGCTCTGACAGCGAACCGACCCGCCGGCTAGCCCATCCCACCCGGTGTCTGGACCCCCCACCCATCGTCGCCACACCCCCTCCCCGCCTCCCTTCTCTTGCTTGATCTTGTTCCTACCCACCGCCGCTTGCTTTGCGGCCACCACCACCAACCACCCCTCCCCACCGTCGCCACCACCTGCGTCGCCACCACCTGCGTCGCCACCACCTGCGTCGCCACCACCTGCGTCGCCACCACCTGCGTCGCCACCCGAATCCGCACCTCGCACCTACGTCGTCAGAACCAATCTCGCCGCCCACACAAGCTTCCCGTACCACCTTGAGCCTGACCTACTGCCTACCGCACCGCTCCCTCCCCTCTTGATCCACAGCCGGCCTCGTTCGCACATCAGCCCTTGCCGGCGCAACGTGGCCGACAGGCGGACGGTCAGGCAGGCAGGCAGGCAGGCAGCAAGGATGCCGCGGCCAAAGAGGATCGACAGCTTCTACGCCGACGCCGGCCCCAGCGGCGCACTGGGACTGCAGGGCATCCTGGCGATGCCCATCGACGGCCATGACGATGAGGACCAAGCCATGATGCCCTTTGGGACCGCACCGGGCGATGCTATGGCGGCGCGGCGGCACCACTGCCCCGAACCAGGCTGCCACGCCGCGTTCGTCAAGCGGGCCCATTTGCGTCGCCACCAGGTGACGCACACGACCCGCCGCGACTATGCCTGCCGCGTCTGCGGCGCCCTCTTTTCCCGCATCGACTCGCTCCAGCGCCACAGCAAACGCAAACACCCGCACTGGAACCCCACCGAAGCGAACAGCCTCGTCCACACCGTGCCCAGCGACGCCATCGACGGCCATCCCGTTGCTTCTGCTTCTGCTTCTGCTGCTGCTGCGGTTGGCGGTTCAGGGACGGCGATGCGGCCAGAGGGCGCCCACAGCGGAGCAGAGGGCATCCACGCTCGAGCGGGAAGCGAGTCGTCGCCGGGCTCAAGCAGTCAGTGGCTCACCACGCCCTCGACGCCGTCGACGTCGACCATCCTGTGGCACCAGCCCGACCAGCCCGACCACCCCGACTTGTCGCCTCTCTCCCGACCCTCGCCGGCCCTCTCTGCCAACGGCGCCAACGAGCATCGCCAGTCGGCGGCCATCGACGCCTGGCAGGCTTCCATCGAGCTTGGCAAGCGGCCGCAGCAGCAGCACCAGGAGCCGCACTACCAGCAACGACAGCAGAGACACCACCACCACCACCCACAGCAGCAACAGCAGCACCACCAACAGCAGCATCAGCAACGGCCGCAAATTGTTCCATCAGCGGGCCACGGCTCTCCGTCATACGCCTCGCAGCATCGTCAGCTGCCCCAGGTGCCACCTTGGTCCTCACCCCAGCGTGCCAGCGAGCCGGACCGCGCTCCCTCGCCGCAGACCTTGTACGCTGCAGCGTTCTCGCAGGTGAGCCTGCCGTGGCGAGTGACGTGCTGCCGTCCAGACCTGAAGCTCATGACTGACTGCATCCTTCGCTCTGCCTGCCTTCCTGCCTGTTTGTCTGTCTGCTGCCCCTTAGCCGCACACCCGGACCTCGACCCACCCGTCAAGTCATGGTCGCCCCACGCAGCGGATGCACCCGGCTGGGCTGGGTCGGGGAAGGCAGCAGCCCTACCCGACCGCAAACAGCGCGCAGAGGCGTGGAAGGTCCAGGGACGCAGATCTGCAGGCGCACCGGCCCGTCAAAGCTGCCATCGACATCGATCGGCCAGCGGAGGGCACCCTCTTGCGACCGGGTCAGTTTGACCACTACCACCACCACCACCACTACCGCGAGCAGGGCGATACTTCCAGCTCCCACGGCGGTCCACGCATCGGCTATGCAGTCATGGCTCCGCCTCCTCCCTCAACGGCGCCTCGTCCGGCGCAGCAGCCACAGACTCAGTTCCAGACTTTGTTGTCGTTGTCGTCGTCATCACCGCCACCGTCGCCTTCTCCGCCATCGAATCCAGCGTCTCAGGGACGCACGCACTTCTCTTCCGCCGCGACAGAACTCGATCGAATCCTGCTTCCAGACATCATCGATGGGAGGATGCCGGTGCAGCAGCAGCAGCAGCACCCCCACCACCAGCAACACCAGTTACACCACCATCACCAGCAGCAGCAGCAGCAGCAGCAGCAGCAGCAGCAGCATCACCACCACCACGACCAGCAGCAGGACCAGCAGCGCCAGCACCAGCTGCACCAGCAGCAGCAGACACAACAGCAACATCAGCTGCCCAACCACGGCAGCAATCATCTCCACGTCTTCGACATCCGACATCTCGCCTCTTCGTCTTCGTCCTTGTCGATCCCGGACCACCACGTCAACGCTCTACCGCAAGGCTTGCTCCCTCACGAGCACCACGACGTCGCCGCCGCCATTGACGCTTCCAGCCTGAGCATGCTGACCGAGAGCAACAGCGCGGTGGTCGAGACCATGGTGCCGCAGGCCGGCCAGGCTGGCCAGGCGCAGGATCTGCCCGTCGACTACTTTGGCGTAGATCCGGACCAGTACGACCTGTCTAACTCCTCGTGCCTCGCTGGCCCACAGGATGTGCACGCCATGCTGGCCAGCCTGAGCATCCCTGGATTCGGCGACTTGCCCGTTGCGCCAATCGATCCGGGCGCCCAGAACCACATCGCCGCCGTGTCTGCTTCAATGCCGCAGTCGCGGAGGGCGTCGATGTTCCTGTGGCACGAAGAGACCTCGCTCCCCGCCTCAATTCCCGCCTCGACCTCTTTTTCGACTTCGAACTCAACCTCGATCTCGACCTCAACCTCGGACCCGCGAGCGGCAGCGACAGTCGCAGCGATGGCACCCGTAGCTTCGGCGTCAACGACGTCGTTCAATAGGGTTGCCTCGATCGACTCGCAGAGTCTCGGCTCGCTGACTTCGTCGCAGGCGGCGTTCCTGGCGCCGGATCCTTGGAACGCCTCTCTCAACAGGTTTGCGCCAAGTCAGACCGAGAGCATCCACATGCAGGGGCAGCCGATGTCACAGGGCGATGCGGAAATGGCCAGCTCGAGCCAGGCCAGCCTCGGCATGCAGGCGCATGCGGCCGTGGGCCACGCTGCGCCGTCGTCGCCATCGCCGCCGTCATCGCCGCGCTTGCGTGCCGATTTTGGCGCTCCGCAGACCGCAGGAACTGACGAAGATGTCGACATGGACCAGTGCCCGCAGTCGTCGCTCGATTCCCTTCGCGGCACGGCCGAGGACCGTGGTACAGACAGCACTAGAGGTCAAGCCCGGGTCCAGCCGGCAAGCAATGGAAGCACGAGCCCCTACTGGCCCGTGAGAGCTGCTGCGGACCAGACTGAGGAACGTTTCAGTTGGCACGCGGACGACGCTCGCGAGGACTTGGGTGACGATGCTTCACGGCAGCAGCCCAGAGACGCGTATCGGCACGAAGAGACAACGGCATCCTCGACCCGTCGAGCCTCGGCTGCGTCGACGGTCAAGCAGCTCGGTGAGTGCGAGGTTCCGGGCGCGGCACGCTCGCGCGAAAGCTTCCGGTGACGGCCCCCGTTGACGCCGATCTTACTCCATAACCCGTAACGACGAACGACGATGACGATGACGATGACCGTGATTCCGACCCGGCCAGAGCCACGGCCCCTCGAGGAGTACGCGGCCAACAGCGCTTCATCAGGCTCTAGCGGATCGCAGATCGAGGCAGAGCACGACCAGCAGCAGCATCAGCAGCAGCAGCATCAGCAGCAGCAGCAGCAGCAGCCACCGTTCCGTCACCACCAACCGCTTCGCCGGCCTGGTCATCCGACGCTGTCGCAGAAGCGGGAAAGGAGCGAGTCAGCGGGCGCTGCAGACCCGTCGCAGGAGCCGACAGCCAGGTCGTCCTCGCGCAGGGCTTCGGACGGCAGCGGCGGCGGCGGTACCGGCAGCAGCAGCAGCAGCAACAGCGCTGCCCACGACGGGGGGTTCTACAAGGCCGACCAGGCGCAGGACACGGTCGAGAGCCTGGGCGTGCGCTTCGAACGCTACGTCTCGCTGTACCGCAAGCCGTTCTCAGTGTGTCCGGAGGTGTTTGACGCCATCGCGCCGGCGCAGGCGCTCTTTTGCCGCCACGACCTGCCCATCTACCACCCAAAGATGGTGTCGCTGATCCGGGTGCACAGCAGTGACGAGGCGCTGCTCGTCATGGCCATCGGGTCGCTGGCGGCCGTCGACCCGGACGTCGCGGAGCTCGGCATACGCATGGCGCAGCTCGTCTCGCTCATGACGCAGCTTTCGATCCGCGTCCGGGAGCGGTCCGACGAGGTGCTGGCGAGCTTCTACAAGACGCTGTTCCTCTCTGTCCTCTTCCGCATACGCTGCACCCAGACGCGCCGGCCGTGGCAGGACGTCGAGTCGCTGCGGGCCCTCCTGGCCGAGGGTGTCGTCGAGCGTCGCGGCTGGCGCACGCTCGAGCACCGGCACGACGCGCTCGACGGCCAGCAGCTGTGCGGCCTTTCGCCCGTCGACCTCTTCCGCGCCATGTACGAGTGGTACCTCAACGAGCACCTCAAGCGATTCCTCATCGCCATCGCCATCCTCGACTCGCAGCTCTGCGCCTACTTTTCGCCCCTCGACCCGCCCATGAAGACCAGGCCGTCGGGCCCCTCGTGTCAGCACCTGCTCGCCTCGGTCACCGAGCCTTGCCCGACGGCCACGTTTGTCGCATGGCCGCCTCAGGCTTGGGCGGAAAAGGTGCGGGACACCAACGCCGTCCCCTCGCGCTCCGCCTCGGGCTTCATGGGCACGGCCGGCGGCGCCGGCGGCGCTGCTGGCGCTGCCTCGGATCGCAAGAGGCGGCCGGTCGTGCTGGCCGAGATCCTCGAGGAGAAGCTGCTTCGACCGCACCGCACGCTGGCGAGCCTGGTCCGCGCCGCATCTCCGCGTGCCACGTTGGCGAGGAGGCCCACCAACCCTATCACGCCCACGCCGCTCCGGGTGGCGTTTGATCGCTTCCACTTTGGACCGCATGAAAGTCGCAGAGCCTCGATTGCTGTGCCGCCGTTCGCCGACCGCAGGAACGACTGGCGCAGGCGGTCGACTCACTTTGGCCTGCCACCCGAGATGCAGCAGCCCGTCAGCCTCGACGTTGGCGGCACGGATGGCGCCGAGGGACCGGCCGCCCCGAGCAGGAGCAGGGGAGGGGCGGTGCGCAGCGACAGCTCCGAGGCCGACTCATCGGCGGGTGGAGAGCCAGCACGGCCTCCTCGCTCTGCAAAGGCCGCGAGCGGGAAGCCGGTCCGCGTGCTGTCAGTATACCTCATCAGCGCGATGCTCGAGGCGATCCATGCGGCCTGGATGGCGGACAGCGCCTACTATCCGTCCGCCAACTGGGGTCTGGCCTGCAGGCACGATTCCAGCGACGACGACGACGACGACGGCGGCGGCGGCGGCGACGGCCCCGCGGGTTTTGGCAGCCGAAGCGACGGCGCAACCACAAAGCCACGAGGCTGCGAGGCGGACGCCTACACCCGCCTGCCCGGCTGGCGACATGGCAAGAGGCTCACGAGGCTCCGGGTGGCGCATGCGCTCATGAACTGGCAGGCCAGCTTCAGCAGCGCCACGCCCGCCCAGCTGCGCTTCTTTACGGGAGCGTCGGCATCGCTGCCGCCGTCGTCGCTCCGCCTGGTGACGGACGACGTCGTGTTCCTCGTGATCCGCTGGAAGACGATCCTCGTCGGGCTCTGCGCGCCGCTCGAGTCGATCTGCTTCTACCTGTCGTCCCTATCACTGCGGCTGCCCCACGGCGAGGGAGAGAGCGACGGCGCTGCTGGCGATGCTTCCAGACCCAAACGCCAGCGGCGAGCGGCCAAAGTGGCCAGCTCGCTGCACCAGTGGGCTCACTCGGCGTCGGCGCGGCGGGCGCTGGTGCACAGCGGCCTCATCTTGCAGATCTACGACGACCACTTTGCCCAGCTCCAGAGCCAGGTTCCGCCGGCGAGCAAGTCGCGGTACCCGATCCCGCCCTCGATGGCGCACGGCATCTACACGGCGCTTTCGGTGGTCGTCGCCGTGTTCCGGCTGCTGAACGACGAGACGCTCATCGCGGGCTGTCGGCAGTGCGAGGCGATGGCGCAGCTCTTCCAACCGGGAGTGGGCGACCAGGTGCAGAGCTACGACATCGGCCGCACCCCCTTTGAGCAGGACAGGCGGATCCCGGACCAGCAGCTGAGGCTGCACAGCTGGTTCTGGCAGCTGATCTGGGACGGGGTCGGGTCCGCCGGCTTCCACGAGGAAGACGGAGGGCGGGGTGGCAAGGAGGCAGCCGCCGACGGGTTTGGCGACTGGGCTGGCGATGACGACGGGCGGCATCCTCGGCCATTCTCGGTTCACGGGCAGGATCGAAAGCGAGAGCCGTCGCCAGACCGCCCATCGCAAGGCCACCAGGTGTGGGCCGGCCCATGGCCGCCAGCGGTTCCACGAGGCGGCGCGGTCGATGCCGATGCGGCGCCAAAGGGCCCAGCGGCGTCGGCGTCGGCTTCGCGTGGGAAAGCGAGCGAACGGCGTGGGACGATCCACTTTGGCGGACCGCTGCTGCCTCCGCCGACGCCGGCGGGCAGAGACGCCGCCGTGGACGGCAGGCGGGCGACGGCCGCCCACCTCTTGCGCCATCGCCCGAGCCTGGCAGCCGGCGGCGGCAGTGGCGGCGGCATCGGCACCGGCACCGGCACCGGCATCGATCGCAGCGCCAGCCCAACTTCGCCGCGGTACGACCCCTTTGGCTCACGAACGCCGCTGTCGACGTCGAGGCGCAGCTCGCTCGTCCCGGAAGCCGCCCTGGCTCGATCGCGCTTGTTGATCTCACCCCCGGGAAACAAAGGGATCGCCACCACCACATCTGGCGGCGGGAGCAGCGGTGCTGTGGCATCGCCTCCAATCTCGCTTCCCCCTCTTCGCCAGCCGCCGTCGGCGCCGACACTGCCATCGCTGAGGCTTTCGAGCGCGCACGACGACGCTTCCACCTCGTGGACACCAGTGGCCATGGATGTCGATGTGGATCTCGAGGCCCATGCTGCTACCCCCTCTCCACCGTCTTCAGGCTCCAAGGCAGCGAAGGCGGCGACGACGACCGAGCAGCAGCACGTTCCGTCACCGTCGGGGAGCAGCCAGGCAAGCTGCTCGGCTTCGGGCTCGGCCTCGGCCTCGACCCTGTCACGCTCGCCCTCGGCCTCTACGTCGTCTTCCTCGACGTCGTCGTCGTCGGCGAGCCCGGGCAACGGCGACGACTCCATCTTTGTGCAGGCCACCAAGCGGCTGCGCGCGTGGATCTTCGATGGCCCGACCGAGGCGACGCTCTTTGAGTCGGGGCCCCTCTCGTTTCGACGCATGCCCCATCGCGTCGGTGGTGGTGGTGGTGGTGGTGGTGGTGGTGTCTCGGCGTCGTCATCGTCGTCAGTCGATGGCGAGGGCGACGACGAGATGCGGACGACGAGAGATCGTCTGCGCGCCAAGGTGGATGCGATGCGCGCCGCCCGGCCCCTGTTTCATTTCAGCGACGAGTACATCGAGATGCTCGACGCCGCCCTCGCTGTTGCTGGCGAGTGAGAAGGCGTGGGCGTCGTCGTTTGCCGGCGAAAAAAAATCCTCTGCTCGTGGTGCCGTTCCGTCCTGCGCCGTCCCTTCTTGTCTGTACTCCGAACCCCTCCCAAACGTCACCCTATCGCCCATCGCCTCATCTTGCCCGCCGCATCGCCTCGTCATATCGCCACCTCACTTCGCCTCTGCCAAACAAGGCCAGGCCAGGCCAGGCCAGGCCAAGGCAAGCCAGACCAGGCGGGGGGTGGGAAAGCTAGAGGCGAAAGACGCCAACGGCCTGCTGGATGCCGTCGTACACGACGGTATTGTCGGCGGGGACGTACTGGCGCGTGATGAGCTTGATGGTCTCCTGCGCCACGATGCCGCCCAGCAGCGCCGTCGTGGCCGGTAGGCTGGCGTGGCCGGACCGTACCCTGTTTGCACCCCCGGCACCAGCGGATTGATAGGGGAAAAGGGAAAGAGGGAAGGTGAGCGGCCGCAGCGGGTTGCGTCCGGAGCGGAGCGGAACGGACCACAGGAGATCGCAGGGGCCCACGCTCGACTCACAGTTCAGCAACAGCATCGCGGATCTTGTCCCAGCTCTCCTCGTCGTCCTTCAAGGACGGGGCGTGTCGATGCGTCCACTCCGCAGCGAGGGCGAGGAGCGCCTCTGTATCCCCCTCCACATCGACGTCCCCTTCCGCATCCGCATCGACCTGGCCGCCCCGTCTCCTCATGGTCGTTTGGGACGACGACGACGAAGAGGAATCATCCACGACCATATCCACCTCCTCCCCCGCACCGCCGATGCCGTCGCGGGTAGGCGTCTCGGACTTGTGTCTCTTTGCCGAGCGTGTCGTTTCGTCCCCCTCGCTCGGGACGGATGCCGCTCCCTCCTTGTTCGTCGTCGTCGTCGTCGTCGTCGTCGTCGTCGTCGTCGTCGTCGTCGTCGTCGTCGTCGTCGTCGTCGTCGTCGTCGTCGAGGCGACTCCCTCGCCAGTGCCAGCACCGCCGCCAGGTTCGCCGCCACCGCTGATGGTCCGGGAAAAGGCCAGCGTGGATCCCGGGTACCGCCCGTGTTTTTCGAAAAAGGCGTCCGACGCCGACAACGCCACGTGGTGCTGGAACGTGCTTGGGTTGACGGGGTCCATGAACGCCATGGCTGCCGGGTCGTACCACAGTCATCAAGGACGAGCGAGAGGAATAGAGGCGGTGTAAAAGAGAGCGAGGGTGTCAGAGGATGGAAAGCGGAGGACCGACCCGACAATGTGCACCAGGCACCGACCGACTCACCAGCCACGCTACCATCGGGCGCCTCGTAGCGCTGCCTCTCGCTGCGGCCGCGGATGAGTTTGAGGTAGCCGGCGTGCTTGACAAACGCCAGCACCTCGTCGCCGCCCACGGCGCCCGCAGCGACGCCGGCGGCGGCAACGACGTCGTCGAGGATGCGCGTAAACTCGGCCAGGTCGGCGGCCGCCTTGGCGCGGTAGCACGCCTGCAGGCGCACGTAGATTTCGCTCGTCGCCTTCATGTCTGGCAGCGAGCCGCTGAGCGGCAAGCTGTGCGTGGGCGAGGCGGCGACGAAATCGCGCAGCGCGCGCACCAGCAGCCAGAAGTTGGTCGACTGGCGGCGGCAGGTGAACGAGGATGATGCGATCGGGTGGCGATGTCGACGACAGGTTGTGGGTGGGTCAGCTCAGCCGCGCTCCTCATCGCCGCCTATCTGCGTGCCATTCGGGCACGTTCGGGACCCCGACCCCCGGGCGACCGACGGACCTCCGTACCGGTTCGGGGTCCCCACGTTCCGACGGCACGTCGGCT
>NW_006920875.1:960148-963904 GCF_000417875.1 Pseudozyma flocculosa PF-1
CCCGGCGACAGACTCACGTTGGGTCCCACTTCGAGGCACTCGGGCTGCTTGAACATGTCGGCCACCTCTGGGGGCACGCCGCCGCCGCCGACGCCGTCCGAGGCAATGGGCCGCCAGACGTGCTTGCCGAGGGCGGCGATGGCCTCGTCGAAGTTCTCGGCGTCGGGGCTGTCGGGGCGGCGGGAAGCGTTGACGAGGGCGGCAAAGGCGGCGCGGTCGGCCGTGGTGGGCAGGGCGCCGCCGTGCTGTCGGCAGGCAAGACGATTGGGGAAGGAGCAGGAGGTCGGCAGGAGGGTGAAAAGGTGAGTGGCGTCAGTAGGTTGGCTGGGTGGTGGGTGCAATATCGGAAAGGGGCGCGGCGTTGGCAGAGCCTGCCCTCGGGCATGGGTGCTCACGCTCTGCCTCCACTGCTTGAGCTTGTTGAGGAGGATGACGACCATGGGGATGTGGCTGTGAAGCATCGTGTCGGGCGTGTCGAGGTCAAACGAGTCTGCGAGTGCTTGTAGCTCGGGGAAAGGGCGTGTGAGGCGGAGGTCGACGATCGAGTCTGGGTGGGTCTCGACGATGGCCACCTGGTGGACCGAGAGCGAGAGCTGGCCGACCATGCCGGCGGAGGCGACGCGGAGGAAGGGGATGTGGGGCGAGGGTGGCTGCTGTGCCCAGCAGAGGTCGGAGAGGGCGAGGTCAAAGGCGCGCGGCTGGTCGACCGAGATGACGAGGTCGAATGCGGTGAAGAAGCCGGGCTGGCGCGCGAGGAGGTCTGCGGGTGACTCGACTGTGGCGTTGGCCTTTACGCCGTCGTTGAGCTCTGCGAGGAGGCGTGCGATCTCTGCGGCAGCCGGTTTGCCCTCGCTGTGACCCGGCTGGAGGAAGAAGTTGGTGCCGAGGCTTGCCGGGTCGACGGTGCGATGGTCGAGGATGGTGAAAGCGCCGATGCCGGGGAGGACGAGGTTCTTGAGGATCTGGGCCGAGAGGGCGGATGCGCCGACGACGAGGATGTTTGACTTTTCGAGGGATGCCTGTCCGGAGGATGCCCAGAGGCGGAGCTGTCTATCGTAGCGCTGTGTGTGGGCCGAGGGGCGCTCGCTGAGGGGCGCCGTGGTGGTCATGGCGGGGCGAGGGGCGAACGGGACAAAGTGGCTGCGAGGCTGGATGCTTGGGTTGTGTTGAGTTGCCGCCCGGTGTGCGTGGCGTCTAAACTAGAACGAGGAAAGGAAGGATACGATGTGAGCCAGTAGGAATGCGGTGGGTGGCAAGCGAGGGCGTCGTGGGCGGCAAGCAAAGAGGAAGAAAGGCGAGCCAACGTCAGGCGGTCGAAAGTGGAGCGGCGTGCGCCCGGGCCATGGTCAAAGAGGGCCAAGCTCAGCCAGCGGCTGAGCCAGGGCCCTCTGGTTGGTTGGGCTGCTTCCCTCAGCCTCGGCCAGCCGGCCAAGCAACTCGGAAGTCGGGCGAGCAGAGGCAGCACCAAAGCGGCGAGCAGCGCCAATAATGGACCCTGAACCCCTTCGCCCTCGCCCACCCGCCCGCCCATGCCATGCCATGCCATGCCATCCCCACAGCGCAGCCTCGCCACCGTCGTCGTCCTCCTCCTCCTCACCACCACCACCAACCCGTCACTGCGCCGTCCACCAATACCCATGCCCATGCACTGCGGCACCACGACAAACAACCACAATGGCACAACAGCATCCTCCAGACACACCACACGCGCATCACGACTCACACGCACCACCACCGCACCCCGCACAGACCACCGACGTCCCTCGGACCCCCACCGCGCACTCACACCACCATCACACCAACCACAATGACGGCACTCACACCGACTCAGACCTCTCCACCAATCACGGCACTCAGCCACCACCACCACCCCACAGCAACCCTGCCGACACCACCCCAGTCACCACCAACGCCATCCCCGACCCCGCCGTCTCCCTCTCTTCCGCGCGCCCCACCATGCTCCCTCCCCCAAAGCTCAGCAGGGCCGCATCCTTTGCCATAAATTCGACGCCCACCCTCACACCCGGATCCACATGGGGTCCAGCAGCCGCGTCCGCAGCAGCCGCAAGGGCACACGCCGCAGAGCCAGGCCGCATCGGCGACCTCAAACGCTTCACCCTCTGGGAGACAAAGACCCGCTTCTACCTCGTCGCCTACAACACCTCCCAGACACGCTTCCGCATCCTCAAGGTAGACCGCACCCCGCCCATCGCAGCCGCAGCACAGCCACAACACCACCACCACCCGCCCTCTTCCCACCATCACCATCACCCTCCCTCAACCGCACCACCTTCTAGCAGCGGCGACACACAGCACATCGCCGCAAACGCCGGCGCAGACCACCGTGCACCCTCGACCGAGCGCGCCGGTACCCTCGCCGAAGCCAGCAGGCGGAGCGGGACAGCAGAAAAGGGCGCCCAGCCGACCGCAGCCGTCGCCGCCGCGCCTTCGACCGACAAGCACCCATCCAACCTCTCGGCCAGCGGGCAGAGGTACATCGCAGAAGACGACCCTTCCATCCCCCTTCTCAACAAGGCCGCCCTGGACACCAGGCAGCCAGAGGCCATCGCCTCAACCGCCGCCAGAGACTCTCAGCAAGCTGCAGCCGCTGCGCAGGCCACCCAGTCTGTTCTCGGCCTCGGCTCGTCGTCGTCGACGGCGGCGGCGGCCAGCAGCGCAGGCAGCTCCCGCATCCAGGGCTCGGCGGCTAGCGGCCCCCCTGCCGCCGGCGCACCTGCGCACCTCGGCGACGCCATCCCGCCATCTTCTGCCTCTACGCACCCTGCCCACTCGTCCGCCTCGCGCCGCCACGCCTCGCGCCAGTATCCGCCCGCCAGCGCCGACGCCGACTGGGAGCTCAACGTCACCTCGGACACGGTTGTCTACACCCGCACCCAGGTCACCGAGCTGCTCGACATGATCCGCGAGGGCAATCGCGCATCCGGCGGCCTCAAAGAGGTCGGCCGCTTCTTTGGCATCGTCGGCTTCGTGCGCTTCACCAGCACCTACCACATGGTCCTCATCAGCCGCCGCAGCGTCGTCGCCCTCATCGGCGGCCACTACATCTACCACTGCGACGAGACCGTCACGCTGCCCGTGTGCCACCCCACCGTCATGGCCGCCCTGCCCGGGCGCACAAAGGCCCACGACCAGGAAGAGGCTCGGCTGCTCCACCTCTTCAAGCAGGTCGACCTCGGCAAGAACTTCTACTTTAGCTACACGTACGACCTCACCAAGACGCTCCAGGACAACCTCACGGCCGGGCCGCAGGAGCCGGCGGGTCAGCAGCGAGCGCAGACGGCAGCGACGACGGCGACGACGACCGCCTGGGGTTACAACGAAAAGTTCATCTGGAACCACCACCTGCTGCTGCCGGCCTTTGGAGAGTCGGAACGCTCGGGCTCGGGCTCGGGTTCGCAATCCGACGCCGACGCCCGCAACGGCTGGGTGCTGCCGCTCGTCTACGGCTTCGTCGACCAGGCCAAGCTGGGCGTGCTCAGCAGGACCGTCTACGTGACCCTCATCGCCCGCCGCTCGAGGCACTTTGCCGGCGCGCGCTTCCTCAAGCGCGGCGTCAACGAGCGAGGCCAGGTGGCCAACGACGTCGAGACCGAGCAGATTGTCAGCGAGGCCCTCACCACGCCCTTTTTCGCTCCGGCGAAGCGGCCCGGGCCCACCCGGCGGCAGCAGCGGCGAAACGACGCCGAGATCGGCGAGTCGAGCGGCAGTCGGCACGGCCTCGACCGACCGCCGTCA
>NW_006920875.1:964593-973492 GCF_000417875.1 Pseudozyma flocculosa PF-1
GGGTCCGCACCTGCGAGCGCCGAGTCGCGCTACGACGCCTCGCCGCGCTACACATCGTACGTCATGATGCGCGGCAGCATCCCCGTCTTCTGGACGCAGGACTCGACCAACATGTCGCCGCGACCGCCCATCGAGATCAGCCTGGTGGACCCCTTCTACTCGGCCGCCGCGCTCCACTTTGACGACCTCTTCCACCGCTACGGCACGCCCGTCATTGTCCTCAACCTCATCAAGAGCAAGGAGAAGCAGGAGCGCGAGGTCAAGCTGCTGCGCGCGTTTGGCGAGTGCATCGAATACCTCAACCAGTTCCTGCCCGCGGCGCAGCGCATCCGCCACATTGCGTGGGACATGTCGCGCGCCAGCAAGAGCCACGACCAGGACGTCATCGGCATCCTCGAGGACATTGCCGAAGAGTCGGTCGAGACGACGCGCTTCTTCCACTCGGGGCCCCAGCCGGGCGGCAGCGGCGGCGGCGGCGCCCCGGTCTTCGCGGCCGGCCACGACTCGGATGCCGAAGGCGCGTCGACCGAACACGATCACGCCGCGGCGGCGCACGGCCACGCCCGCCGGCGCGACACGATCCTGCTACAGGACGGCGTGGTCCGCGTCAACTGCGTCGACTGCCTCGACCGCACCAACGCGGCCCAGTTTGTCATTGGCAAGGCCGCGTTCGGCCACCAGCTGCACGCGCTCGGCCTGCTCGACGACCCGAGCCTGCCGTTCGACTCGGACGCGGTCAACATGCTCACCGAGATGTACCACGACCTCGGCGACACGATCGCCATGCAGTACGGCGGCTCGGCGCTCGCCCACACCACCGACACATACCGCAAGATCAATCAGTGGACGTCGCACTCGCGCGACGTCCTCGAGAGCATGAAGCGCTTCTACGCCAACTCGTTTGCCGACGCAGACAAGCAGGCCGCCATCAACCTCTTCCTCGGCGTCGATGCACCCGACTTTGCGCCGTACGTCTTTGCCGAAAAGGTGGTGGGCGCCGTCGACGCTGCAGACGAGGGTCAAGCGACGTCGGCGTCATCGACGACGATGGCGGTGCCCTTCCGGCCCCACTACCGCCAGTGGTTCACGCCGGCTCATCTGGCGCCCAACCGCACCGTCGCGACGCGTGCCCGGCGGCTGAGGGAGGTGGCCAACACCGACGCCGGCTTCTGGGCCGAGTACTACCGGCCGAGCCTCTTTACCGACCTGCAGCGCCACCACGCCTACAAGATGACGGCCGTCCACCAGAGCATCAGCTACGGGCCCGGCTCGACGGCGGCGGTAGCGGCGGCGGCAGCGGGGGCCGGCTACGGACACGGGCACGGCCCAGGCCAGGGTCATCCCAGCGCGGCGTACGGAGCCATCGGGCGGCACATGCGCAGCGCATCGACCTCGAGCGGCGCAACGGCCACGGCGGCGGCGACGGCGGCATCGCCCGTGACGGAAAAGGCCAGCGCGTCGGCCCACTACCCGAGCCCCTTTAAGCCCCACGGCGCGTCGAGCCAGCACCGTTCGACCGCTACTGCTGCTGCGGCAGTGGCGTCGTCCTCGTCGTCTGCCACGGCGGTCGATGCGGCATCGACGCGCCAACGGCACTTTAAGAGGCCCTCGATCGATAGCAACAGTGGCGGCGGTGGCGGCGGCGCATCGCTGCCTCCCTCGCCCAGCGCCTCGTCCGTGACGACGATGGCGACGACGACAGCCGTCGCCGCGCCGTCGAAAGCACTGATTGGCGGCGTCAAGCGGTGGATGTCGATCAACCGACCCGGTCACCATCACCACCTGGGCGGCAGGGACGCCAGCGGCGGCAGCATGAAGCGCGGCGGGCGTCGGAGTGCGTCGATGTCGATGTCGATGAGCGGCGGCGACGACGTTCAGGGCGGCGCGTCACGGTGGCAGCAAAGCGGCGGCGACACCGAAGACGTGGGTCGGCTGGGCCTGGGCCTGGGCCAGCGTCAGGCGGGCGTCGACGCGTCGTCGCAAGCCTTCAACTTTGCCGGGCCGTGGCAGGCCATGGGCATCGGGCTGGCGCCGCCCGCCGCCGCGCTGCCGTACCAGGCGATACCGGCGGCGCACTACGCGCTCGAGGCGGTGCTGGCCAAGGTGTGCAAACCGTCGGTGTCGCACGACGAAGAGGCCGAGTACAGCTTCTACACGAGCCAGTTTCGAAACGAGTCGCTCACGGGCGCGGGCGCGGGCCCGGCGCTCGATGAGTGGTCGATCCGGAGGCACCAGGGTGAGACCTACGCCCCCATCAACGGCGGCGGTGGAGGCGAGTCGAACCGGTTCATCGATGAGAAGGACGTGCGGATCTACGAGGAGAGCGTGGCGCTCCAACGTGGCGAGGGGGTGGCGGTCGACGAGCTGTTGCGCAGCGGCAGCGCTCCGGGGGCAGGGGCGGGAGCGGGATCCGGGTCCAGATTTGTGGGCAGCAGCAGTGGTGGCGGCGGTGGCGGCGGTGGCGGTGGGAGCGGCGGTGTGGACCCGGTTCTGGTGGCGTACGTGTCGTCGTACGAGGCGCTGCTGGGCTCGACGTCGCTGCCGACGACGAACCTCGACGCCAAGGTGCGGGCTTACAGCTCGTGGTTGCAGATGGGCTACTAAGACAGGGGGGCGTGGGGACGGGGGACGGAGAGGGGGACCGCAGTGGGTGATGCTCGCCGGCGGAGCTCGAGGACGCTAGCGGAAGAGGACTTGGATGGCTGCGGGACGTGCCAGGAAGAGGGGTGGGAGGGGCAGGGCAGGGCAGGGCAAGCAAGAGGCGGGGGGGCGGCGATGCTCAGTCTAGAATCAGCGATACCACTCTTCCTCTCTCGGGGGTGGGTTGCCTCTGCAGCGCCTCGCCGAGCGATGCTCGACGATGCCGGGCGCTCACTCACTATACGTCTTTGTGTCCGGGTCCCAGTGGCTCCATGTCCCCGGCTCGTTTTTGGGCTTGGCGTTTGGCAGCGTGCTGAGGACGAGCGACTCGGAGCGGTCCACCTCGCGGCTCTGCAGCTTGAAGGCTATCGTCTCGTAGGGCTCGGCGGCGACCTGGAGGGGGAGGAGTAGAGGGAGAAGGAGGAGGAGCAGGAGGAGAAGGAGAAGGAGGAGGAGGAGGGGGAAGGAGGCGGGAGAGGGGAGGCGGCGGGGCATCAGCGACGGAAACGAGGGTCGACCAGTCGTGGGGGCAAATGGGACACGGGCGTCGACCCAGGAAGGCCACGCTTCGCCCACTCACGACGAGGTACTGCCACGCCCTGTTTGGCGCCTCCTGCTTCTGTTCAAAGCTGCTCATAAACCTGTGCAGCGGCTTGACGTCTTTTGCGATTTCGGGGAGCGAGATCTGGAAGAGGAGGCCCAACCGGCCCCCGACGCCGGCTCCGACCTGATCGCTCGCCTCGAAGGCGAGGAAGGGTTCGCGCACCTTGGTGATCTTGTAGCCGGGTCTTCCGATCTTGATAAACGACTTTTTGGGGACGAGGTTGGTGGGTGGGGCGGTGAGGAGGTGGTTGGGGTTGTACGACGACGCGGCGTCCTTTGCCTCGCGGGCGGCGCGGCGGGCGAGGTTGGTCTGGTGCTTTTTGCCCTGGGTGTGGGCGAGGTAGGACCCCTCGTTGGTGTGGAGCGTGAGGCAGAGGCGACACTCGAGCGAACCGAGGTGGTTGCGCAGCAGGTACGGGTCCTTTGTCACGTCAATCGTCTCGAGCGCCAGCTTGCGCAGCCGCTCCCGCCGGTCCACGTTGGTCTCGCTCGACCCCGCCACGCCGCCGCCCTTGTTGCCCGCGCGGTTCTGGTAGTCCATCGCGGTGCGGTGCGGTGAGGTTGTGGTGTGGTGCGGTGCTGTGTGGCAGGAGAGAGAGAAGCTGGCAAGTGGACGGTGTGGTGGGTGGTGGGCGATGGGAGTGGTGGTGGTGGTGGTGGCAGCGAGGCAAGAAGCGAGGAGTGGGTAGGGTCCTGCGCCGCCCCGCCGGGCCTCGTCTGAAATGTGGAGAGCGGTGGGCTTCCGTTTGCCGTGGCTACCTCGGATCCGAGAGCGGTAGCCCCATCGAGCGGGAGTCGGAACTGTGTGTTGCCAGGCCTGCAGTCTGGGTCGCCGGGTCAGGCCTGGCCTGCAAGCAGGCTTTTTTGGCGAGGGCAGCCAACCCTCGGCCAAGTCCGAAACGTCGGCTAGGGCTGCGTCCCCCGCCTTTTCCAGGACGCGGGCGCAGGCGGCCTGGTTGCCACCCTGCCCTCGTCCTCCGACTCCTCTTTCTCTCTTGCCTCCATCTTTCCCCCCTCTCTCTTGACCACCTCGACTCCACCATGACCCACCCACCGCCATGACCCTGCCACAACTCCACCACCCCACGCCTTCCTCGGCACCGGCACCAACACCGGCATCGGCATCGGCATCGTCCGACTACGCCGCCCGCGTCGCCCAGCTGCGCAGCCACGAGTGTCCGCAGCTCAACGACGCCCTCTACCTCGACGCCGCCGCATCGCCGCCCTACCCGGCCGCACTGGTCCACCGCGCCGCCACCGAGCTCGCCACCTCGCTCTTCTCCAACCCGCACTCCAAGAGCCCCTCGGCACTCGACACCGCCTCGCGCATCGAGCACGCGCGCCACCGCGTCCTCACCGAGCTCTTTTGCATCCACCGCCCGCACGACTGGCACCTCGTCTTCACCGCAGGCACCACCGCTTCGCTCCGCCTCGTCGCAGATGCCTTTGACTGGTCCAACGGCGACTACCACCACCTCCTCCAGAGCCACACCAGCCTCGCCGCCATCCGCGACATTGCCGCAAACGCAGGCGCCCGCACCGCCGTCTTTGAGCATCACGACCCGCCCGCGCCCGAGCCCGCGCCTTGTCGACCAGCCTCCCCCTCCTCCTCCTCCTGCCGCACCTCTGCTGGCCACCCGCGCGCCGACCTCGTCGCCCTGCCCCTTCAGTGCAACGCCACCGGCACCCGCTACGACGCCCTCCTCGCAACCCTCTGCCGCCAAAAGGGTTCGCGCTACATCCTCGTCGACGCCGCATCCTACCTCTCGTCGTCGCAGCGCCTCGACCTCGGCAGCTTCGACCACGACTCGGCGCCCGACTTTGTCGCCTTCTCCTTTTACAAGGTGTTTGGCTACCCCACCGGCCTCGGCGCGCTCCTCGTCAAAAAGAGCTCCGCCCACGTCCTCTCGAAAAAGGCCTACTACGGCGGCGGCACCCTCGACGCCATCGCACCGTGGTCCCGCTGGAAGCAGCCCCGCACCGACCTCGCCGCCGCTTTCGAGGACGGCACCCCCAACATCCACGCCATCCTCGCCCTCCGCCACGCCTTTGACTACTACCAGCAGGCGTTTGGCCCCTGGCAGCAGCGTGCCGACTACGTGCGCTCCCTCGGACGCCACCTCCACCACCGTCTCGCCGCCCTCCGCCACGGCAACGGCGCACCCGTCGTGCGCATCTACACTGACGTCGAGACCGGCGCCGATTCCGGGCAGCACGCATCGTCGTCGGCCGCCGCTTGCCGCTTTGACATCGTCGATGCGACCCCGCCACGGCAGGGCCCGATCTGCAGCTTCAACGTCCTCTCGCCCGCGGGCCGCATCGTGCCGCCCAACGAGGTCGACCGGCTGGCCTCGATCAGCAACATCCACATCCGCGCCGGGCGCCACTGCAACGCCGGCTTTGTCGCGTCGTCGCTCGGCGCCACCGACGACGACATCAAGCAGCAGTATGCCGACGGCGTCGGCTGCGACGAGTCGTCGGACAGCGACCAACTCGTGTCGACCAGCCTGCGCGCCAGCGTCTGCCTGCTCAACACGCACGGCGACGTCGACCGGCTAGCCGCCTTCATCGAGCGCTTCTTCCAGGTCGTCGACGTCGACGTCGACGTCCCGCGGTCGATGGCATCGGCATCGGCATCGGCATCGGCATCGGCACCGGCACCGGCACCGGCGCCTTCGCCCGCCTTGCACCTGTCGCAGGTGATCGTGTACCCGATCAAGAGCTGCGCGGGACAGCGGCTGGGCGAGGGGGAGCGGTGGCCGTTGACGAGGCACGGCCTCGAGTACGACCGCGAGTGGGTGGTGCTGGACCTGCGCACGGGCAAGGGGCTCAGCCAGAAAAAGTACCCGCGCATGGCCCTCATCCAGCCGCGGGTCGAGCGGCGGCGCAACAAGCTGGTGATTGCCATTGCCGGGCGCGGAGATCAGGTTGAGGTCGACCTCGAGGGGCCCGAGGCGGATGGCCAGTACGACACGAGCGACGGCGGCGGTGCGGGTGGCTGCGGGATGGCGCAGGTGTGCGCCGATGCGGTGCGGCCGTCGGTGCACACGTCGACGCGCGTGCGGACGGTGCTGAGCGAGCACCTGGGCGTGGCGTGCACGCTGGCGCGCCTGGCTGCGGGACAGACGGATCGGCACTCGAAGCTGACGCTGCCGACGGCGAGCGGTGGCGGTGGCGGCCGGGCGGCTGCGTCGTCGGACCGGGTGCCGCTGCTGTTGTCCAACGAGTCGCCGTTTCTGCTCATCAACCAGGTCTCGGTCGACGAGGTGAGCGCATGGATGCAGGGCGGTGGCGGTGGCCATAGCGGCGAGGGCGGCGAGGGCGGCGAGGGCGGCGAGGGCGATGAGGACGGCGAGCTGCGGCGATCATCGCCACCGAGGGCGAGCGCCTCGAGCTTCCGGAGCAACTTTGTCATTGCCCCGCTGCCGTCGCCGTCGCCGTCGCCGTTAGGCCCGCTCGCGTTCATCGAGGACGGCGCGGCGCGGATCCGGATCGGGTGGAACCGGTTTGGGGTGCTGGGACAGTGCCGGCGGTGTCAGATGGTGTGCGTGGACCAGGCGACGGGCGAGGTGCGGCCGCAGACGTTCAAGGCGCTGGCGCGGCACCGGCGCAACGAGCGGGGCCGCATCATCTTTGGCTCGCACCTCGTCTGGCTCGACGGGATCCCTGGTGGTGGCGATGCCGCGACGGCAGGGTTGGGCAGAAAGCAGGCGGGTGTCGGGTTCGTCGAGGTTGGTATGCCGGTCGTCGTGGAGCAGGGGTAGTGCGCCAAGGGTCAGTCTGAGGGTTCCTGTATTTGTATCCATCTTGCATGTCGTGTGCGGTCTCGAGACTGGGATCCACGGCGAACGTTGTCCGTCGCCCACCGGCCTGATGGAGAGCGGAGAAGAAGCCGTGGTGGCGATGGTGGTGGTGGCGGCGGCGGTACAAGGCGCCAAGAAGATCAAAGGCGAGACGGCAGCCTGCCTCGACCAGGGCCAGTAAGAGTGTGGAGGCGAGGGGCAGCGCCAGAGGTCGGTCGCCCTTTGAGTCGAGTCCGAGTCGCTCGGGCCGCCCATCCGACCGGCCACCGGCCACGGCTGCCCGTTCGCCCGCCCGCTCGCAGGCGGCTAGGTGTCGGGTCGTCCCAAAGGCCAACCCGCCGCCGCACCTTTCTTCCCTTCTTCCTCGATCCTCGCCATCGCCATCGTCCTACCCGCCCCCTTCACGCACCGCACCGCAACACAGTACTCGCATCATCCACGCACCTCGTCCCTCTGCCCCGCCCGCTCCCTCTTCGTTCCACGGCCACCTCGCCATGATCCCGCCCCCGCAGCCAATATCGCGATGCCGCACCCAGGGCTTTGCAGGCTACGGCGTCGCATGGTCCCCCTTTTTCGACAATAGGCTCGCCGTCGCCAGCAGCGCAAATGTGCGTCCCGCCGTCCATCATCCCCCTTCTCGGTCGCTGCCCGTTCAAAAGTGGCAAATGGAGCACCGTGGCTGACATTCCAGACCCGCCCGCTGCTCCTTCTTTTGTCCTCTTGCCTTCCCCCTTCTTCCACGCCACGACAGTACGGCCTCGTAGGCAACGGTCGACTGCACATCATGGGTCTCGCCGGGCAGGGGTTGGTCGTCGAAAAGGTGTGAGTGCTCGTCCCCGTCCTAATGCCAGCCGTACGTCGGCTCACCTCCGGCTTCGTGGCACGGCTTCACCGCTTATCCTTTGCCCTGTTTCACCGCACTCCTTTCTGCCTTCTCGCCCCTCGCTCTTTCCGACCACGCTCGAATCTGCCTCCTCGCCCCTCGCTCTTTCCGACCACGCTCGAATCTGCCTCCTCGCCTTTCGCCTTTCGCCGCTGCCCTGCCCTCGCCTTTCCCTGCTCGAACCCCCACCCCCTCGAACCCTGACAGCTTCGACACCCAGGACGGCCTCTACGACCTGGCATGGTCCGAGGCGCACGAAAACCAGCTCGTCACCGCCAGCGGCGATGGCAGCATCAAGCTGTGGGACATTGCCCTCAATGTACGTCCCCTGCCGTGCGCCGCCCTCTTCCCCACCGTTCCTCCTTGCCCGCGACCACGATCTGACCTCGACCAACCCTTCGACCGCGATATCGACGATGATCCTCACTGCGGATCCCACCCATAGGACCACCCCATTCGCAACTGGGCAGAGCACAGCCGCGAAGTGTTTTCCGTCGACTGGAACAATATCAAAAAGGACATCTTTGCCAGCTCCAGCTGGGACTGCTCTGTCCGAATCGTGAGTGGCTCCTTTCCCTCCGCACCCTGCTCCGCCCGTCCGTCCACCTTCTCGCCGGTCCGTCCGCCGGTCGGTTGGTCCGCCTGACACCCTGTTCAATCGCCTCCCGCCCTCGACCCCGCACAGTGGCATCCGGAGCGGCCCGCATCGCTCACGAGCATCACGGCGCACACGGCATGCGTCTACAGCTGCGCCTTTTCGCCCCACAACCCAGAGCTCCTCGCGACGGCATCCGGCGACGGCCACCTCCGCCTTTTCGACCTGCGGCAGCCCGTCGGCACGCCCGGCAGCCCAGCAGCGCCGATAGCCACGGTGCCCGTGGGCGGCGAGGTCCTTTCGCTCGACTGGAACAAGTACCGCCCCATGACGATTGCCACGGGGTCGACGGACCGCGTCGTCAAGACGTGGGAC
>NW_006920875.1:974127-975669 GCF_000417875.1 Pseudozyma flocculosa PF-1
ACGTCGACGCCGCCTCGGTCGGCATGGCCGGTCCCATGCCCGGCGCCGCGGGCATCGGCGGCGCACAGTCGATGCGCAGGGTGCACGACTCGCACACCGAGTTTGTCGTCGGCATCAGCTGGTCCCTCTTTCGAGAGGGCCTCGTCGCCTCGACGGCGTGGGATACAGAGACACATCTGTGGTCGGCGCTCGGGTGAGGCGTGGCGCGGCGCGACGTGGCGCAGCGAGGCGGCGCGAAGGGATGTTACGGGACGAGGCGGGGCGAGACGCGGCGGGTAGACGCGGTGATGGGGCGAGACGGACATGGGCCGATACGGTACCGGGCCGAGACGGGGGCGACGGGTGTGCCGAGGGGGCAAGGAGGGACGAGCGGCGGTGCGATCATCGCTGCGCCGACTAGTGACTGGACGAAGCGTCGTGCAATTCAAACAAAGACGATACCATCTCCCCTCTCTGCAAGCCGGCCCTTGTGCGGCCGTCCACCAAGCCAGCCGGCCACCCAACCCATCTTGCAAGCCCAATCTTGCCCGCTTGCTTGGGTCCGTACCAGTGCCCGGCAAAATTCGATATTTTATTCCACACAAAAATGCCACACTGCCCTCCCTGGCCAAACAGCAGCCCACCCCTGCCTTCCAGACTTGCCCTGTGCTGGGACCAAAGTCAGCAGGGGGTACACAGAGAGAGCTGAGAGATGGATCCTTGACCTCTTTGCAGTAGGAACACAGCTTGATCCTGGGAGGATGCAGGATGGTCAGAGGAGACCCCTTGTAACCCTAACAACCCTAACCCCAGCCCAAACCCTAGTAATAAAGTCCACTGCCACCCACGCGATGGTGGTTTTTGGACGCTGCTCTGGTGCTGCGTGCCCAAAATTGCTCGCATGAATCTGGACAATGGGAATTCCCACCGTCCTCTCGTCCAGTGCGTTGGCAATCCAACTTTTTGTCGTGGCAGGGTGGGAATCTGCAGAGCGTGCAGCACCACCACCTCCACCATGACAATCCAACTTTTTTCAGTACAGCGCCAGCCATGCCATCACTGCACGCCTGCAGAAGACCCTTAATTGCGCAGTGGTTGGTGGTGTTTTGTGGTGGTGGTGGTGGTGGTGGTGGTGGTGGATGGTGGTGGTGGTGGTGGATGGTGGTTGGTGGTTGGTGTCAGGTTTGACCCACCCAATGTCATTTGCAGGACGTGTTGAACACGTGTTTGTGCTCTTTGCGCGATATGCCAGGAACGCTCGATCACCCCAGGTCCGTCAAATATCGTCGCATTTTGCATTCCCTTTTCTGTGGCAGTTGTAACATCACCAGTAACTGTAGTTTACTGCAACCACCGTCTCGCTATAGTCAGGCACCCATTATCAGGGTGGGCTTTGTCCGCACCATGAAGCACCCATATGCCTCAGCAGCTGTGTTTGCTTTGTCGCGGGGCGCCCAACAAACACGCCTTTGACGCCTGCTCTCAGCATGAGCAGGCCGCCTTGTTGCGCAGTGCCCAACAAACAGTTGCTGGGGCCTCACCTTGTCGCGCGGCGCCCGACGA
>NW_006920876.1:0-2461 GCF_000417875.1 Pseudozyma flocculosa PF-1
GAGCGACCGCTGCTCCGCAACCACCAAGACAACTGAGTAGAGGTGACCAATCAAAAGTACTCACAAATAGCATATGAACAACTTTCAATAAGCACCCCTACCCTGTTTATTTTGGGGACACCCTTGTAACCCTAACCCTAACCCTAACCCTACCTGGCAAGAAGCACAGGGGCATAGCAAAAGTAACCCTAGCAAGTACAAGGCACAAAAAGGCTGAAAAAAGGAGAAGGGGTCCAGCCCGGAATCAAATTGGGGACCTTGGACAGCCTGTTCACCTCCAAAAAATGTCGAAGAAAATTCAATGTTGGAAAAAAGATGGGTCCAACTGAGAATCGAACTCAGGACCTCTGTCATACGGTCTGTGCGCCACCTTCGGCGAATCGCCCTAAGACAGCATAATAAGCCACTATACGATTGGACCCGCTGATGTTTGACCAGCAGCGTGGCGTATATATAGTGTTGAGCTCATGATGGGCCACGCGCTGTGGCCCGCCGGCTCCACATGTTCAGGCAGACGGGGGCGTTCGCCGCTCTCTTGGCTTCTCGCTACGACCATCACCCTCTCTGTCTTCCGCTGTCACATCGACATTCCCCGGCCTGCCCGCCCGCCCGCCGACTCTCCAACGCCGCGCCCATCATGTCGTCGACGCTGCAGCCGATATCCCAAGACACGCAGGAGCAGGTGCTCAAGAACCGGATGGCCATCGACGACCGGGCGCTGCGACGGCTGATCAAGAAGTTTTCCAGCATCCTCTCTTCGTCGGACGCCGAGGCGCTGTCGCTCAACACGGCGTCGTTCCGCGCCGAGGTGACGTCGTACCAGACCTCGCTGCGGCGCCTGCTCTCGATCTCGTCGTCGACGTGTCCCCGCGAAACGAGCGGATACGCCGAGGAGCTCGACGAGATCCTCGCGGCGCAGCGACGCGCGCGCGACGAGATCGACGAGCTCAAGGCCACCCTCGCCTCTGCCAAGCTCGAACGCAAGCAGAAGCTCGACTACGACAACGTCGCCGCGTCCATACAGCACCTGCCGCCGCGCCACCAGCTGGGGGCCAGCCTAGAGACCCTCGGCGCCACCCTCGACGGCATCCGCGAGGAATCGGCCAACGTCGATGCCGTCGCGGGCGAGGCGAGGGGGAGGATGGCAAACGTCGTCGGCCTCCTCGAGAGCTTGGTCAAGGACGTGGGCGACGAGGTCGGGAGGAACGAGAGGAGGGAGGTGCAGAGGGAAGAGGTCGACGGTGAGGCCGACGCCGACGCCGACGCCGAAGAGGCGGAGGGAGAGCCAGAAGCCGAGGCCGAGGCCGAGTCGCGGCGGCGCAGAACCGGCGGCGAGGGCGAGGGAGAAGTTGAGCAGGTCGATATGGACACGACCGACGTCGTCGCCTCGTCGTCTGCCCTCCCGCGCAGCGGAAGCACCACCGCGCTCAACGCAGCAGCAGCCCCCTTCCAACCCGGCCCATCCTCGTCAACGACAACGGGGACGGCGACGGCGGCAGCACTCCCCTCGAAACGTCGATCCAAGCGCGAACCGGCCAGCGACGAAGAGGGGCAGCTCGACGACCTGCCATCCTCGTCGTCGTCATCGACGAACCGCCTCCCCGCAAGCAAAAGGCTCAAACCCGAGTCCAACGTCGTCGACTCGGAGGCCGGAGAAGAGGGCCAGGTCGAGTCGCAGAACACGGCCGCCACCCATACAGCAGCAGACAGCGAGGAGGAGGAAGGCAGCATCCAGCCTGTCGTCCGCAACCAAAGGGCCAGACCACAGAGGGGAGCCAGGCGGTGAGCGAGCGCGTGGATCCGCCACGCCGACGTCGAACTGCACAGCACTGCGCGGCGTAGCTGCCGTCCGTTCGGGTCGAGTCGAGTCGCAGTCGCGCAGTCGAGCCTGGGCAATCTATCTTTTGCATGCATGCTTGCGTGGGTGCGTTTCATCGCATCTCTTCGGCCCTTATATTCTGCTGCGTTCCGGCGGCGGCGGCGCCGGCGGCGCTCGTCGTGTGTGTGCCCCTATGCCACGCCGGGCCGTGCCGTTGCCAAGATTCATCCTGCACAAAGGGCGTCGTCCTCCCTTCTCCTCCCTCCCTCGGCCCGGCGGCTAGACGCGCTCGTAGAAGAGCATGTAGGCCTTGGCCTTGAGCACTTCGTCGATCGAAGCGGCCCGCACGACCGTGTCCGACGTGTACACCCACCTCCTCCCGTCGTCGATCTCGCTGCGATCCGGCCTCGGCTCGGCCCTGGCAGCACCGTTCGACGATGATCCAGCCGTCGATGCCGCCGCGGCCGCCGGATTGGGGCTCCTGGCAGGCTTGAGCGACTCGGCCGAAGAGTTGGGCGCTCCGTTGGCCGTGCCGTTGCCGTTGCCGTTGATGGTGACGAGCGGCGGGCCCTCGGGCGCGCTCTGGATCGAGCCCGTCTGCGACAGGCCGCTGTCCACCGAGCCCATCGACGAGATTGACGT
>NW_006920876.1:3087-11592 GCF_000417875.1 Pseudozyma flocculosa PF-1
GGCCTGCACCGCCGCCTGCGGCTTGGGCTGCACCAGCGGCGGAGGCGGCCTGGCGGCCCCGTCGCTGCCGGCGCTGCTGTGGGCGCTGCTGCCGCTGCTCGAGAGGGCCGCGCTGGAATCGCCAGTCGACATGGTAGTGGGCCCCGCCAGCGATGCTGCCGCTCCGTCTCCTTCTATCGCGGGCCCGGCCGGTGCCTCGGCTTTGGCCTCTGCTTCCGCGAGCGGCTGCAGCGCCGGCGTCTCGGCGAGCTGCGTCGACCGCCGCCTCTCCCTGTGCGCCTCGTTGGCGGGCGCGGGCGTGTTGACGCGGCTTGCGGGCGCCGAGCGCGTCACGGTCGTCGTCAGAAGGTTTGCCTTCTCCTCGTTGCTCAGGCGGATCTTGTCCGACAGCACGTAGGCCGTGTAGTGCCCGGCCGAGAGCGAGCCCTGATGCACCACCACGGCATAGAGGCGGTACTGAGTCTTGGGCCGCGACACGACAGTGGGCAGGATCTCGCGATCGCCCTGCTTGACCCGGGGACCTTCCTGCACCTCCTCGGCCTCCTCGATGTAGGCTCCCGCTCCCGCTGCGCTTGCGCCTTCGCCAGGCGGGCCTCGGCTGCGCGACCTCTCCCTTGCGGTCCAGGACCACATCGAGTGGCGTTTGCCAGCCACCCTGTCGCCCTCGCCCGCATCGCCGTGGCCATGGTGTTGGCGACCGTGCCTGTGCCGCCCTCGCCGCCGCGCCGCCTCGGGGCTGTCGACCTGCACCTGGACATCCTTGATGTCCATGCCCGCGCGCCTGGCCTCCTCCTCGGCCCTTCTGCGCAGGACGAGAGGGTCGCTCGTGCCCTTGAGGCGTCCCTTGCGGTCGTACTCCTCGCGCGGCGGAGCGAGCCAGGGAGTGATGTCGAGGTACTCGGGGAACGTCACCTGGTCGTCGATCTTCTTGAACCCGGCGAGTCCCGACACGAAGCCGCGGCCGGTGGCCTGGAAGCGCTTCAGGTGGAAGACGAGCACGGGCGGAGCCGAGGCGATGAGGTAGCGCTTGAGCGCTCGGCGAGGCAGGCTCTGCGTCGACCGCTTGGGCCCCTTTGGCTTGCTCGACGGCGCGGCCGGCCTCGTTTCGTCGGCATCGGCGTCGCTCTCATCGAGGCCGGTCTCGGAATCGAGACTGGTCGCCACGCCGGATCGATCGGTCTCGGTGCCAGTGTCGTAGCCGCTGGCGCTGGCACTGAGGTTCGAGTCGGAGCCGTGGCTCGACGCCATCAGGGGCGAGTCCGGCGGTCGATGGCCGTGCTCGTCCCTGTGTGGCGCCGACAGCTTCGCCATCGCCTCGTTCTGCAGGCCGAGCTGCTTGCCCTCGGTGGCTTCGGTGGCCGGTGGAGTCCCCGCATGCGTCGTGATCGTCGGGATGGAGGCGTTGAAGCGCCTTGGCGCCATGTCGGATGGCGCGGCGCCGTCTGCAAGCGTCGCCGAGCCGTTGAGGGGACCGTCGTCCGACTTGCCCGCGGCTGCAGATACGTGGCGAGCCTGCTCCTTGGCGGTCGCCCTGGCCACAGCGCCTTCGCGGTCCGACTCCGACCCGCCCTCGGAGCTGCTGGGCTCGCTCTCGTCGTCGGACCCGTACCGCAGCCCGCGCCTCTCCTTCCTGCGCCGGTATCGCTCCCGTTCCTTTGCGCTCGGCGGGTTCTGCAGCCGCCAGCAGTTCTTGCAGGCGAAGCTGTTTTCGCCGTCGAGGACCTCGACGCTGGTAAACTGCCGCAGTGCGGCGATGAGGCCGGTCGAATTCTGCTCCTCCTGAATCTGCTTGCGCCTCTTTGCCGACGGCGAGCCCGGATCGGTCTCGAATTCGGACAGCGCGCTCTTGCGAGGTCCGCGCGTGCTCATGCCGCGGTGCAGCGCGTGGAAGTGGCGCCCATGCGCCGAGGAGACCTGAGCCACGACGTCGGAGAACGCGCCCGATGCGCCCGAAGCCGTGGCGGGTCGGCGAGGCAGCCCGTTGGCGGCGGCGGCGGCGGGCGCGGCGTCCTCGGTCAAGATGCGAGCAATGTAGTCCGCCTGGTGCGAGGAGAGCGTCGGAGCCACATTGCCGGCACTGATGCCGTTGCCATTGGCGGCGGCAGGCAGGGCCCGCCCTCCGATGGGTGCGCTCGGGCTCGGCTCCCGGCTGCTCTCGCCGCCGTTTGGATGAGGCGCAAGCATCCGAGGCAGTCGGGTGTTGGTGCGCGCATCGCCGTCATCCTCGCCCGCCGAGGGCGGCGCAGAGTCAGCGGCCATGTGGCGCGGCGTCGGCGCCAGCGAGAGCGAAGCCATGTCCGGGAAATCGGGCTCCATCTCGCTGCCCGAGGTGGCGCCGAGCTTCTCGGCCCTCTTGGCCGATGTCGGCCTCCGCGTGATGCTGCGGGTGCGCAGCGAGAACCTCGTCTTGCCCTCGTCGGCGGGCGACAGGAAGCTGCCACGCTTCTTGTGCGGCTTCTTGCCCTCGGCATCGCTCGCCTCGGTTTCGCTGAAGACGGGCGTGGCGACTGGCGTCGCTGCAGAGGCGGCAGTCGCATCGTGGAGCTTGGACTTCTCCACCGGCTTGCCCTGGGTCGCTCGCCGCCATCGGTCGGCCATGTTGCGGATGCGGTCGCGCTGCAACGAGAGCGACGGGGCCGGATCGGAGGGACACGAGTGATCGAGGTCAGGCGAGGCTCAAAGCCGAGCGCAACGGATGCCAAGCTGAAACTCACCTTCTTGACCCGAACGTCGGTCTCGCTGCGGATGCTCAGGCTGAGGTCGAAAAAGTCCTCGTACGTGTGCGACACCTTCTTGCAGCTCTCGCAGACAATCATGCTGGCCAGCTTGCCGCAGAAGAGCATGTCGAGGAAGGGCAGGAGGGTCTCTTCTGCGACCACGGCTGCCGCTGCGGCCGCCGCGTCTCCGGCTTCCTCTGACCGAGCCTCGTCGACAACGACGACGGCCGCCTGATCGGCCTCGTTGACCGACATTGGCGCAGCGATGGCCTCGCCGCGGTCAACATCGCCCATCTGGAGGTCCATCGCACCCGCCACCTCGGTGTCGACTCTCGCATCCCCCACCTCCTGAGCAGCCGATTGCGCATGCTTCTGCTGCGAAGGCTGCGCCCGCTTCTTGGTCTTCTTGTCCTTGGGCGGCTGCATCTTCTTGATGAGATCCATCTCCTCCATCCTGCAGGCATCGAGGAGGTGACGCATCAGCTCGTGCCCATCCTGCTGGCCATATTCGAGGTACTGGTCGTATTTGGCGCCGAGGAGGGTGAGGAGGCGCTTGGGGTTGATGCTGGGCCCCCTCAAGCTGTTTGAGCTGCCCCAGATCTTTTCGAGCGTATGCCGCAGCGCGGTGTTGAGCGGCAGATCGATGACGGTGGGTTCGTGCAGGGGCTGCGCCTGCTCACCGCCGTCTATCCCCGATGGCTGGGGCTCGGCCTGTGCCGGGTCGGCAGGGTGATCTCGTTTCGGTCTTAATGTCGAGGCACCGTCGCCGTAGCCTGCTTTCTGCGCCGAAGCTGGACGAGGTAGGACGGGCTGGCTCTGGGGGCCCTTTCCGTGCTCCTCGTCGCGGACGCGCAGTGCGGGCGACTGGGAGCGCTTGATCCACTCAAAGTCGGCCTCGTCGGTGAGATCGACGAGGTGACCAAAGTGGTCCTGGAGCTGCTCGGACGGGCCCTGCAGCAGCAGCTTGAACTGGCGTGTGCCGCCCATGGCCTGGAGCACGGCGTTGAGGAAGCAGGTGTTGCCGAGGTTGACCAGCCCGGGGTGGGGTGCAGGGTCGAACCTGAGGGCTGCGCCATTGGCCTTGGAGCCGCTACCGGACCCGCCAAAGAAGCTGACATTGGGGGTCGAGTAGGGATTTCGTGGATAGACCATGGCGACGGATGGCTGCGAAGCGATCTATGTGGGTCGGCGGGGTGTCGATAGGCATGTGCCGGTCTAAGGTGAGGCAGGCGAGATGTATCGAGGGCGAGCGACGCCGCCGCCGCCGCGAAGACGGAGAGGAGAGGAGAAGAGAGGGCCGATGGCGGCGTGTGCCGTCGGCGTCGGGGATCGGAAGGGCCAAGGCTGCTGGCGGATGGGATAGCGTTCGAAGACGGTGGCCGTGGGCGGGCAGGCTAGAAGAGTGTGGGCCTGCGTGCCGGATCGTCTGCGACACCAGGCAGCGTGCCTGTCTGTGTGGCGTGAGTTGCTGGCCGACACACCCGCTGGATGTAGGCTGCGATAGAGTCGATACGCCTGTTGAGGGCAGCGAGGGGAATGCGGCGAGGGGGTTGCGTGTTCCGGGTCTAGCGTGTTCCGAGTCCAGGATCTATGCGAGAGCCGAGCAGGATGTCGTCTTGATCGTCGCCTTTGTCGTTGTCGGCGTCGTCGCCGGTGTTGCAAGGAGCGAGGCGACGAAGGGATGGCCGAAGGACGAGAAGAGAGAGGGTCAAGAGCGGGAGAGAACGCGGAGAGAGAGAGGGAGAGAGACCGCCGGGCGGAGGCAGAGGTCGACGGGACGGGGGCCGGCTGCCGGACGATTGGCCCAAGGCCGAGGCGGCGGCGGGTTGCAGCCTGGGCACCACGAGCCAGCCAGCCAGCCAGCCGTTTAGGCTCGCCTGGCAGGCAGGCCCTGACTGACCCGGGTGACGAAGGCAGATGAGAGATGGCCGAGAGCCGAGCCTCGAGGTGCGGCGTGGCCTCCGGCTGAGCGGGGCGGCCACGCTGCGCTGCTCCTCAGACGGCCCCCCGCCCCCAACGTTTTTCTTGCCAGAGGCGAGGCCCGCCTGGCCGTGGGGCGTGCCTGGGCAGGGCTGGCCCGGCTGCCTCTCCCGCTCGCCCCCACGCTCCGCTCTCTCTCCCTCTCCGTGCCGCTGCCCGTCCGGCCGTGCGTGCGTGCTTGTGTATGTGTTGTCCACGCCGTCGGCCGGGCCATGCCATGCAACGTCGTCGTCGTGGCCCGACCATGCATGCCCTTCCACGTCGTCGTCGTCGTCGTCACCGCCGCCGCCCGTCCGCCGTTCTGCGAAAAACGGATAGAGCTGCAGAAGTAGAGCACCGAACGACTACCCTTGCATCGTTCGCCATCCGGCGATCACGCGGGTCCCGGCCAGATCCAACTCTTGGGCGGGCGACGAGATGGCAGCAGCCAGCACCGCACGCACAAGCAAGCTGAGCTGGATCAGATAACGAAATGCACCCGTTCCACGTCCGCCAGCATCTCGCCTCGCCTCCTCGCCATCCACCAACGCCCCGGCCTGCGCTGGTTACACATCGAGAGACAGGGGGGCGATGCGGAAGACGGCCGACCGCGCGTCGATGCCGACGTGGCTTCATGCGCGCGCAAAGATAGGGGGTACGGTGGGGCTGCGGCCATCGCCGGCAGTCGGTCGATGATGTCGCACCGTCGTCCGTCCACCCATCGTCGTCCTTCCTTGCTTGCCTTTCAACCCCGCATCTCGAGGTCCACCCAGCCCTCACCTGTCCACCAGACCGGGCAGGGACCGAGGACAGACGTGGCGATGCGCTACCTGTGGCGTCGGCGTACGCCGGAATTCGCGGCGGGCCTTGGCACCGACGGCGACATCGAACATCGACATCGACGTCGACGGCAAGTCCCGCCGGACTGGCCAGCCAGCCAGCCAGCCAGCGCATATCGGCTTTCGCGCCCCGCCCGCTTCCTGGCCCTCGTCCGTCATGCTGGCCTGCACCCCTCCTATCTCCTTTCCCAACGTCGATGCCGAGCTCAGTCCGACTCGCGCACACGGCCGGCACAATCAAGTCTGCTGGATGTTTTTGGACCGTCTGGTTTGTTTTGGATTGAGGGTCGTCCCCAGTTCTGAGGGGCGGCAAGGGCGGTGGGTGATGCATAGTACATGTAGCCAACTGCCACAACAGACGAGGTGCGGATTCGCCGCCATCAGCAGCGCATCCGGACCCGGTCGTGCGGCACATTGCGCGAGGTTGCGTGAAGACGTGTGGTGTGTGTGTGAGGGGCCAACCAGCCAAGGCCGCAGACCGCCCAGAACTGGGGACCAAAGAGGCGGCAGCCTGCGACCGAGGAGGCGGCGGAGGAGCTGGCAAAGAAAAGGATGAGGACCGGCAGGGCGGCAAGGGGGGATCAAGAAGCAAAGATGGGCAAGGCGGGTGCGCGACGCTTAGGCCGAGGCCTTCTTGGCGACGAGGATGTGGCGGCGCTGCTTCTTGAGCTGCGCAACCTGGAAGCGGTCAAAGTCGCTGCCGGCGCGGCGGGTCTTGACGGCGGCGAGCTTCTTGGCCCAGGCCGAGCTGGCCCATCGCTCAAGAATGTTCTCCTTCTCAAAGTACTTCTTGACGGCAGCGGAGCCGGCACCACGGGGGAGGCCCTTGACAACCAGGGGCGTCAGGGTGAGGTGCTTGTAGGGGAAAGCCTGGCGCTCAACGCCGGTCTGGGGACCGTCGATGATGGCCTGCAAGAAGAGGAATCGAGGATGAAGAGACGTACGTCCAGAGTGCAAAGAGGGTCAGCGTGCCATTCTGCGTTCGACGTCGTTCTCCCGGGGCTATCGTCGGTGAGCCAGCGCAAGGATGGCCCATCTGGTCGTCCAGGACCTTCCGAGCACCGCTGTTCCCTGAGAATCGCCATCTGACTCCTCAGAGTCCTCCGCCTGCGTCCAAAATGTCTCTCAACGAGACGTCGACTCGTCGGCACGACCTCGTCGGACCGCCCTTATCGAGGCTGATCCTCGTCGATGTGCGAGAGGCCATGCTGGCGACGTCGCGCCAGCCCGACCATGCTTCCGGCATCCTGCTGTCCCTCGCCCAGGCCTGTTTGTACTGTGTCCGCCAGCCACCGGCCATTCCTTCCCCTTGCACCGACCAGCATGACCTTCCGAAAGCAGCAAGAGGACGGAGCCCTGCGTGCGTGCCGAGACACTTACCCGGTTGTGGTCGATGATCTCGGCAACAACGGCGAGCTTGCCCTGGTTGGGGCCGTCGTTGATGAGGACGACACGGCCGGTCTCGACGTAGCGCTTGAAGGACTGGGCACCCATTTTTGATCTGTTGACGTAACGAGGTTCCAACGAGTTTGGCGGGTAGGGAAGGCAGACGGTGATGTCGAGTCGAAGAGGGTCGAGGGCGGACGAAAGGAGTAGGCAGGCGGTCGATGGAACGGCGAGTCGAGGCGAGGGTGAAAGATGAAGATGGTAGGGATGATGTGAAAGGGTCGGAAAAGTAGAGAGTTGAGGGGCGTGTCGGACGGATCGTAGTGCACGAGTCGGGGCAAAGTAGAAGAGAGTAAGTCTAGGTCAGCGTCTCAGACCTCGTTTCAAGGGCAACGTCGCACGCCTGGCGCCCCATCCGGACCGCAGGACCTCGTCGATGTCGCAAGCTGTCGCAGAAGTGCAAGTTGGTGACCATGTCGAACATCGCTGACAAGTCGAGATACGAAGATTGTGCAGCTTCCACCGAGCAACTGTCCGGCCTGCGCTTCCAAAAGTCTCGTGTCCGAACAGGCGTGACGTTCTCGTCGAGAAGGCGATAGCTGGCAGGCACACCATGCACCTCGTTGCGAGAGAACCAAGAGTAGTCGTGGCAGGGTTCGAAGTGTGCAGCGCAGGTCGAAGGTCTTCGTCGTAGGTCGGGGTCAAAGGTCGGGCGTCGTAGGTCGGAGCGGCAGCGGGTACAGATGTAGATCTCGAATCGATCGGTTCATATAAGGCTTCCGTCGACGTCGGTGTCGCTGTCATTCGTCGTCATCGCCGTCCTCGTCGTCGATGATGGCGCCAGCGGCGGTGTCGGTAGCGGCTGCGATGGCGATGGCTGCTCCTGCGACATCAAGAGGTCCTGCCGGTGCGAATGGGCGCTGCGCCATGCGGGGCCACTCACGATTTCTTGAGAAGTTGCTGGAGGCGTGGTAGGGATCGGAGAGGGTGGTGTCTGCGGATGGTGTCGACGACGCCCGCCTCTCGCTTGCCTCGCCTGGGGCCGCCGACCCCCTCTGCGCCGCGCCAGGATGGCCTGGCCTAGCCCGGCTCCAGGGCTGGGCTGGGCTGATCAGCGAGCTGCTTGCCTGCCAAAGCAGGCCAAGCGACCTTCCTGACTCGCCGGGCCCGACGTGGCTGCCCTCCCAGGCCAGATTTCCCCTTTTTCCCGCAAGGCTCGAAGTTCGAATGCTCGCACGTGCTGGCCTCCTTTCTCGACGGAGGCCAGCTGGCTGCTGTCTCGCCGCTCATCGCTGCCCACTCTGGCAGCCCTCAGCAGATGGACCTCCTCGAAGTGGCTTCACCCCACATCGCATGGCCTGGAGCGCAAGATGGCGGCGACGATGCCATGGTGCAATCGTATTGAGCTCGACTGGACGGGACGTTGTTCGAGGCGAGCCAGTCGTCGATAGGGGAGGAGGCTGTCCGGTCGGCAGAGGGCGACGAGAGAGCGTGGGAATTTTTTTGGACACACCGCTGGCGGAACCCTGGCCGGACAGCGAAAGGCGCGAGGTGGCCGCTGGTCGGCCCCCCGCCGGCAAGGCGACCGCAGGGCAGGTAGGGGA
>NW_006920876.1:11693-46371 GCF_000417875.1 Pseudozyma flocculosa PF-1
CCGGCCAGCCTCTTCGCTACCTTCACCCTACCCCCGCAAGTCTCGACAACACATCAGCGTGAGTATCCGCCGGCCGTCTGATCGTCAGCACCAGCCGCCATCTTCGACATCGTCACACCATCGCCGCCGTCATCGCCGACCCGCTGTGCCGCCCCTCTGCTGGCCCGAATACGAGGCCAGGCGAAGAACCAACGACTGGGAATCCACAGCCAGCCACCCCGACACCCTGGCCCACTACGACTTCACGACAGTCGAAGAAAGCAGCATCTCTGCCTGGTGAAGCTCTGCTCCGGCGACGACAGTTAGCCTGATCTTGTCAGCCGGAAAACTCGACTCGACTCGACCGACCGTCCGACTGTCCGACTGTCCGCCCGCCGATTCGCCCGTCGTTCCAAGGCCCGACCTTTTCAGCCACCCCGACCTTCGCCTGCCGTGCACTCTAGTCATTCCGTTTTGCACTACCACGGACAAGCCATCTCAACTCGCCCCATCGCTTCTCTTTCTTTCCCGCTCTCGCACAATCCACCAAACCAACAGAAAAATGGTCAACGTTCCCAAGACCAGGAGGACCTACTGCAAGGGCAAGCCCTGCAAGAAGCACACGTAAGTGTCCTATTGACGCTCAGACGGCGCCGCACACGTAGCCGGACACACGGAAGATGGAAGGCCGAAGGCAGGAATGGCGGAGCTCTAGATCCGGGGGATCGGGTTGAAACGGCGGATATGGTGGACTGTGGCGGGAGCATGGAAAGGCCGCCCAACGAGGGCATCAACGGAGTCTGGTAGACTCTGTGGCATTGGCCTTCTCATCGCCGCCGACTGGCCCGGCGGCTGGAACACCGTGGCGATCCGGCGGTCCTATATGAGGGATCATGATGGACCGGATCTCGTTTGGAGGACTCGCTTCGACGGGGCCGCGAACCCGAGCGCTGCACTCGTGTCAGTCCGAGTGTACTGACGAGGCCGCCTATCTCCCTCCGTCATCTTCCCTGACCTTCGCAGCCAGCACAAGATCACCCAGTACAAGACGGGCAAGGCTTCGCTCTACGCCCAGGGCAAGCGCCGTTACGACCGGAAGCAGAGCGGTTACGGTGGTCAGACCAAGCCCGTCTTCCACAAGAAGGCCAAGAGTAAGTGTCACGGCTGCGCCTGCGAGAGGCGCTCGGCTCGCATTGATGCTCATAGCTGACCTCGCATCTCGTCGTCTACTGCCACCACCCTCGTCACCGCCCGCAGCGACCAAGAAGGTCGTCCTCCGCCTCGAGTGCGTTGCCTGCAAGTACCGATCCCACATGGCCCTGAAGCGCTGCAAGCACTTCGAGCTCGGCGGTGACAAGAAGCAGAAGAACGCTGCCCTCGTCTTCTAAATGGAGAAGAGACGAACGCGTCGAGGTTAGCGCCAGTCGGAGCCGGAGCTGGAGGTGCAGGTCCGAGGTCGCGGCGGCATGGTCACGGGAATGCCGCCTCCCTCGGACTACGAGAGAGAGGAGGGAGGAAGTGGCCGCAGCGACGGCAGCCTCTCTATCCCTTGCCTGGGAGGGAGCTGCATGTCGTCGTGCGGGGGTGCCTATATCGCTCGTTGGTGGTGGCGCCGCGCCCTCGCTCTCGATCTCGATCTATGACGACGAGCCACTTCAATCTAAAAACACACACATCCCGATCCGCTCATCCACCGAGAGGAAGAGGAACCGATCCATGCCATCTGTCGCGATCAAGGCTGTGCAAGCTCGTCCCGTCGCTGCCCGCCTCGTTGCGGACGTTTGAGCTGATCGGGCCAAACGAGGCGAACCACCACCACCACCTGTACTTTTTACTCTTCACACCCCGCATCGCCTCGCCTCGCCTCGCCTCGCCCCTCCTTCGTATCGGTTCTCCCCCTTCCAACGATCACATATAAGCCCCCCTCTACGATATACAATCGCCCACGCATGCCCCCGCCCCGTCCCTGCTCGATCTGCCTGCCCGCTGGATCAGTCGTTTGGACAGATCAACTCGATGAGCCGGAGGAGCTCTACCTCCAACGGCGACGACACCTCGGCTCTTCGGCGTACGGGCGCCGGCGCCGGCGGAGAGCACAGACACGATGGCAGGTCGGCCCGTTCGAATGCGATGCGCCATGGCAGCGGTCGTGATTCGCGCTTCTACCTCTACAGAGCACATCCGACAAGGCTACACGAAACGTCTCGAGAAGGGAGGAAGAAGGGGGGTAACAGGTTTTGGCTACGGCCTCCCGCGCGCTCGCCCTCCTGCTCAGGCAAAGGCCGAGGGCGAGGCGCCGGCCTTTTCGCCGGCAGCCTTGAACTCGGCCTTGATGGCGTCGGCGCCGCCGGCCTTTTCGGCCTTCTGCTTGACCTCGGCGACGACCTCGGGCTCGAGCTTGGAGCAGATGAGGTCGAGCTCGTTGAGCTGCGCCTCGATGACGCCGGCGTCGACGGCGGCGCCGGGGGCGAGGAAGTAGTTGTTGGACGTGACGAGGTCGCGCAGCGCCTTCTTGGTCTTTTTGAGGTTCTTCTTGGCGGCCTCCTTTTGCTTCTTGGCGTCGGCCTTTGCCGCCTTGTCGGCCTCGGCCTGCTTGTCGGCCTCTTCCTTTGCCTTGCGCTCGGCCTCCTCCTTGGCCTTGCGCTCGGCCTCGGCGGCCTTGGGGTCGGTGGCGGCGGCGGGCTTGCCCTTGTTGCGCTTGGCCTCGCGGGCGGCCTTGTCGTCGGCCTTGAACTGCTTGATGCGCGGGTCGACCGAGAGCGCCTTGTCGACCAGGCTGCGCAGGCGGGCGTTGTCCTCCTTCTTCCTGCGCGCGCGCTCGTTGCGGTTCTTCTTTTCCGTGTAGCGCTTGTCGTCGCGGTTGTCGCTGCCCTCGTTGATCTCCTTGTCAAGGTACTCGAACGACCTCCAGCTGTCGAAGTTGTACCAGAAGTCGTAAAAGGCGTTGACCTCGTCGCGGCTCGACTTTTCGTCGCCGAGGCTGGGGACGGGCCCGTTCTTGGGCTCCGAGAAGCGGGCCTCGCGCTCAAAGACGGGGGCCCAGAGGGCGTAGAACTTCTTGGGGTCCTCCTTGCCCGAGGGGACGTCGTCGTCGTCGATGGACTCGTCGACCGAGTCAAACTGGCGGCGCTTTTCGGGGTTGGAGAGGATCTCGTGGGCCTTTGCGATGCACTTGAAGAACGAGTCGTCGTTTGCGAGGCCCGAGGAGCCGGCCTTCTTGTCGGGGTGGTGCTTGAGGACCTTTTTGCGGTGGGCGACCTTGATGTGGTCCTGGGTGGCCTTCCAGCGCAGGTTGGACAGGCCGAGGACGGCGTAGTGGTCCTGCGACTTCCACTCCTTGGGGTCGCGCTCGAGGAGGTCCTGGGACTCGGGCTCGTCGCCGACGTCTACCTCGGCATCGTCGCCGTTGGAGGCGTTGGCGGCCTCGGCGGCGAGCCTGTCGGCCTCGTGCTGGTCGTCGGTGGCAAAGTCGATCTGCTTGAGCTCGCGGCGCTTGTAGCCGACAAAGGCGGGGCCGACGGGGAAGAGGACCTGGTTGCCGGGGGCCGAGAGCTTCGACGGCTGGCCGGGCTTGAAGCCGGACGGGGCCGCGGCAAGCTCGAAGGGGAGGTCGATGACGGCAGACATGGCAGAGGGTGGTAGGTGAGGGTCGATGATGGTGGTGGTGGTGGTGGCAAGCAAGGCGGTAGCTGGTTAGTGCGGCGATCGAGAAAGGCGACGGACGACGCGGGGGCCCACCGCGTGCGAGGCGAAAAAGCACGAGGAAAATCGGGCCAAATTTCTTCGCGAGGGCAGGCAGCCAGGCCAGGCGGGCCCGAGCTTGGAAGCAACGCCCAAACCAACCAACCACGCACGCCCGAGTCCGAAGCAAGCAGCAGCCTAGGGCCCCGAGCCCACGCCTTGCGGAAAGTCACACTTTCGCTGGCAGCTAATCTTCGTGATCCTCACACTGGCGCCGTACCACCATCACCTCCGCCGCCTCCCTATACAGCCACCCTCCGTCTCGCCCCACCCCCTTTCGCTTGCAATATGATCGACCTCCTCAGTGAGTGCCGGCTCTGCGGTCTACGCAGAGCAGCAGCGGGTCGACCACCAGGCCACCACTTCTGACCGCTGCCCCGCCCCGCTGCCCCTCGCTCCCCTTTCGCAGTGCTCCAGCCCGACAAGGGCGGCGACCCGCAGGTGGTCAAGGACTCGCAGCGCAAGCGAGGAGCGCCCGAGGAGCTCGTCGACCAGGTCCTCGACATGTACAAGCACTGGGTCTCGCTCCAAAAGGAGATTGACGCCGTCCGAAGAGAGGTCAACACCACCCAGGCCGAGATCACAAAGAAGCGAAAGGCAAAGGAGAATGCCGACGAGGAGATGGCCAGGAAAAAGGAGCTCGACGCAAAGGTCGCAGAGCTCAAGCCCACCGTCGCCCAGGCAGAGGCCGACATGAGGCACAAGGCCTCGACCATTGGCAACATCGTCGGCGACCGCGTCCCCATCTCCCAGACCGAGGATGACAACGCCGTCATCCGCACCTGGCACCCGGACGGCCCCAACGCAAAGGTCGAGAAAAAGACCGACATCCTCTCCCACCACGAGGTCATGTACCGCCTCGAGCTCTTTGACACCGAGCGCGGCACAAAGATTGCCGGCCACCGCGGCTTCTTCCTCACCGGCGACGGCGTCGACCTCAACCAGGCCCTCATCAACTACGGCCTCGACTTCCTCCGCAAGAAGAGCTACAAAAAGATCATGACGCCCTTTATGATGCGCAAGGACGCCATGAGCAAGACGGCGCAGCTCGACCAGTTTGACGAGGAACTCTACCACGTCACGGGCGACGAGGACGACAAGTACCTCATTGCCACGTCCGAGCAGCCCATCTCGGCGTACCACTCGGACGAGGTCTTCACCGAGCCCGCCAAGCAGCTGCCCATCCGCTACGCCGGCTACTCGACCTGCTTCCGCAAGGAGGCCGGCTCGCACGGCAAGGACACCTGGGGCATCTTCCGTGTCCACCAGTTTGAAAAGGTCGAGCAGTTCTGCATCACCGACCCGGCCTCGTCGTGGGACATGCTCGAGGCCATGCTGGCCAACTCGGAGGAGTTCTACCAGTCGCTCGGCCTCGCCTACCAGGTCGTCGCCATCGTCTCGGGCGCGCTCAACAACGCCGCCGCCATGAAGTACGACCTCGAGGCGTGGTTCCCCTTCCAGGGCGAGTTCAAGGAGCTCGTCTCGTGCTCCAACTGCACAGACTACCAGTCGCGCCGCCTCGACGTGCGCTGCGGCTTCAAGAAGCCCGGCGACTCGAAGCAGACCTTTGTCCACATGCTCAACGGCACCCTCTGCGCCACCGAGCGAGCCCTCTGCTGCCTCGTCGAAAACTGGCAGACGCCCGAGGGCCTCCGGATCCCCCCGCCCCTCCAGCCCTACATGCAGGGCCGCGACTTCCTCCCTTTCACCCGCGAGCTCCCCAAGAGCGCCGCCAAGGGCAAGAAGTAGTGGCGCGGCGGCGATGGGCCCACGGGACACTTGTACACGATGGGATGGTTGCGAGAGAAGAGACGGCGACGCGAGAAACGAAGAAAGCTCGGGCCACGGGCCACGGCCCCGCCCTCAGACAGCACAGCTTGATCGCGGGAGAGAGAGAGAGAGAGAAAGAGAGACGAAGTGAATGAGAGGTGCCCAGCGGGGGTGGGCGCTGGCTCCGGTCCGGCAGGCGCGTCTCTGTCGCCCCTTCTACCGGAACAGCTCGGCATTGACAGCCTGCTCGGCGATGAGGACGTCGATGGAATCGCCAAAGTAGCTGTCCTTTGCCGCGGCGAGGGCGTCGACGCCCTGCTTGTGCGAGGCCGAGTCGCCAAGGACGTAGCAGAGGTACGACGTCGGTGCGATAAAGGCCTTGTCTGCGCGGGCGCGCGTACGCCGCCGCCGTCGTCATCCATCGATTGATCGACCGTCATCGTCAGCTTAAGCCGCAGCGACCAAGTAAAACGAGGGACAGAGGGGAGGCCAACGTACCGCTGTAGTCGACGAGGGGTTTGCCGCTCCAGATGTCGATGCCGGCGGGAGTCTGGGGGAAGTCGCACTCGCGGTGGTCGGGCGAGACGAGCGACTTGTACATCTTGTCGAGCACCGGTCGCAGCCGCGCATCCTGGGTGACGGCGTAGTAGTGCGCCAGCCTCCACGCTGCGTACATCGGGCCCGACATCGATCGTGCGAGGGTCAGTCATCCAGAGATACGACGAGGAGGATGAGCTGGACAGGGGGAGCGCGAGCGCAAGGGGAAAGAGACTCACGCGTCCGGCAGGCGTTCCACGAGACGTGGCCGTCGTATTCGCCCTCGAGCAGCTTGCCCCACGCCGGCTTCCACGTGCGCTCCTGGGCATTGTACTCGAGGAAGTCCGGGACAAGGCCCGTCTCGGACTGCGAGGAGACGCTGACCGTCGCGCCGACGACGGCATCGACGACGCTGCGCCACGCCTGCTTCTGCCCCGCGTCTGGAAATGGCCAGGCGTTCAATGGCGCAGCCGTGGTTCTTCAGAAAAAGGCGACCGTGTTGGCTCGAGAGCGAGACCAGAAGCCGACGAGGCGGGCAACGACTCACCATCGACGAACTGCTCAAAGAGGTGGAAGGCGCTCAGGATAAAGTCCGAGGAGCGCGTGGCGTTGTAGAGCCGGACATTGTCGTCGCCGTCCGAATTGCACCAGTCTCCCAGCAGGGGTGTGCGCAGGTCCGGGTGAATCTCGTAGCGGTAGATCGCCGAGAGCAGAGCCTGGGCCTCGTGCCGGTATGCTCCAGCGGGGTAGGCGGGCGAGCCCTGCGGAAAGAGGCGCGATGCCAGGATCAGAGCCGCCGCGATGTCGATGTCTGCGTCGCGTCGTTCAGTGCGGGTTCGAACGAGATGGAAAGCGTCAGACACAGGGCGAAGGGGCCGCGTGAAGCACAAAGGCGCGGCGAGGAGAGCGTAGACGTACCGCCATCCGTGGCGCTGGTCTGGCCGTCTTCGGCGACGTAGAGGGCGTGGTGCTTCTTCTGCCGCACCTGCCACTTCATGAGGCCCTTTTCGTTGCGAAAGTGCAGGAAGAAACGCAGCAGAGCGTCAAAGTCCTGCAGGCTGCCGCGTCGAAGGGGGGGCGCGGTCGGGAGCGGGATCTCCGGGGCGCCCTGTCAGTGTGAGCCGTGTTGCTGGATCCGAGCGAGGCCAGGAAGCCGGCAACAACTCACTTGCGGTGCAGGATCGAGATGAGCATGGCATAGCCTGTCGTCGCGTCGGCGTTCGGCGGAAGCGAGCTCGTCAGCGCCAAGGCGAGGTGTCAGAGGTCACGCTACGGTGGAGAGACAGGGCGAGGCTCACCGTGCGCCTCTGAACAGGTCACTGCATCGCCGTTGTCCCCCTGCAACGACGCCGGCGTCGAGAAGTCGATACGTCAGCCTGGAGAACCTCAGCTCTCGTGAATATCCGAGGCGGCGACGGGGAGCAAAACGTACGCTGGCGTTGTAGAAGCAGTAGAGACCCTTTGGGGGCCGTTTTGGCATCGCAGTCGGTCGCAGTTGAAAGAGGGGACGTAGGAGTCAGTAGGTGCCGCAAGAGGTCGCGATCGTGGCCGTGGCCGTGGCCTTGACCTGGACAAGCGGAAGGACGGGGCGGTGGAGCAGATGGGCAGGCGGTCGGCTGGGCTGGGCGGGCTCACCTCTGGGCTGCTGCGGATGTAGGCGTTGCGCCACGCGATGTATTTTGCCTCCATGGTCGCTATCGCTCTCAAGGCTCACGCTAGACGGTATCGGGCCAAGACGATGGGGCAAGTGATGAGGAGGGCAGACGGGGTGAAGGGAGAGCAAGATGGAGCGTCGAGCGAGGTGGGAGGGCAGGCGACGCTCGAGCCAGCCCGGCCAGGCACAGCCTCGACCCGCCTTTCTTCTCGAGGGAGGGCTTGGGCAGGCGGGCGAGCGAGTCCCCAAGGCGAGCCGTCCAACATGGCAGCAAGCGCCGGCGCCGCCGGGCCGTCTTCCAGCACCCGAGAGGCGGCCACGGGGGCCCTGGCTGGCCGCTGCTCGGCACGCTGCAGCCCGGCGCCTTTCCTCCGACGGCGGCCGACTCGGGGCCCTAGCCTTGCCTCTCGCCCGCCCTGCTGCACTCGACGTCGGAATGCCAACGACGCCGAGCTGCGCGACGACGGCGACGACAACAATGGATTCTGCAACCCACGACGACATCACACCCGCACCCGCACGGCCAGCCAGCCAGCCAGCCATCCCGCGAGGTCAGACAGGCAAAGCGATAGTGTTACATGCTAAGGCGGAAAGAGGGCGCGCTCCCCTGCCAGTCAGAAGAAAAGAGGAGGGCAAGGGCGACCTCGTCGCCGAAAGCTCAAATTTTGGGTGGTGTGCAGCCCGCTCTTGTCCAAAGAGCCGGAAGGGAATAGGACGATGCGACATGAGAGGGCGGATGCGGTCATGGGGGACAGGCCTGGATGACAACCCTTGGCATACAGAGGGAGCGAACGACGCAGAGAGAGAGTGTCGGGGCAGCCGCGCGATCCGCTGCTTAGTAGAAGAAGCCGAGGATCTTGCCGGCGGCGTGCTTCCTTCGGGCCTCCTCGTGGTCCATGATGCCGGCCGAGGTGGTGAGGACAACGTAGCCGAACGAACGAGCGGGCAGCAGCTGGCCGACCCAGTTCTCAATCTTGCTCAGCGGAACGTTGTAGCGGGGCGAGATGACACCGCACTTGTTGATGCGGCCGTTGAGCTGGATGACGACCTTGCCGGCACGGTGGTCGTCGACAATCTCGAACTCGCCAATGTAGCCTACAAGCAGCCAGGGCGGACGACGGACGCAAAGTGCAACGACGAGGGTCAGCGGTGCTGTCCCCGGTATCCCGACAGGGCCATCACCGAACCGGAACAAGATGAACAGGCCGACGCGAGAGAGATGTGGGGACCGCAGACCGTGTGCACCGAGGCGGTCCGACCCGCACCCCACCGCGAACGGCAAGGGGCATGGGTGGCTGACTACCTCCGTGCGGCCCGGCAGCGCGTCGCCGGCTTTGCTTTCTCGGAGCCTTAAAGATGAACGTCGGTGGACTGGAACGCGCAAGGCACTCCAAGCCGATAGCCCATTAGTTATAACTCCGAGGGCGGAGAGAGGGCAGACGGCGGGCAGGCTGAGCCGTCCAACGACTGACCTCTCATCCGCCTTTTGAGTCATCGAGTGGGGTGGCATGGCGACAAGGAGGGAGAACACCCAGTCACACCCGTCACATCGGGTAGGAGAGGGGGGCTGAGAACCGAGCAAATCCGCGACACTCACCGTGCTTCTGCATGACGGACAGGAACTTGACAACGACCTTGGACGAGGGTCGGACAAGAACCTGGCGCTTGCCCTTGCGCTCAGCGTTGACAATGCTGTTAAGAGCGTCGTTCTGTTGGGGGGAAAGACAGCGCCAGTGACCAAGAGAGGGGAGCACGGGGTCAGCAAGCACCGCCCTCTGCGAAGCCGGTCCCGGTGTCGTCCCGCGACGGCGAGACGACCCAAGGGAAGAGCGAGATGCAAGAGATACTCACGAGAACCGAAATGCGGACCATGATGGGCTATATGTGAGATCTGCTGGGCAGGTACAGGAGAGCGCACAACAAACCGTCGATCTTGTCAGCCACACCTGTTCTGCCTCAGCCATGCCCTCTTGCGTTTCCACCTATTTTCTCGTCTTGAGGTTGCGCGGCCTACGGAGCCCATCGAGATCCGACCATCCGAGACGTCCAGCGTCGAAATCGCAATGTCGGAAAGAGCAGGAGCAGCGCAGGGCGAGCAGAGTCGGCGGGCGGATGCGGCAGTGGCAGTGTCGAGGGGAGTGCAACCCGTGCCTGGACGGCGGCGGCCGTCAAGTGGCTGACGAGGTGATGTGACGCGATTAAAGGATCGAATATAGCCCAGATTGCCCTTCAGCCTGCGGCGAGCTGACATGTGGGTTCGAGTTTCGAGAGTCGTGACATCGTGGCGGGCGACGGTATAACGGGCCGTTCCTGACCGAGAACCGACGTCAGGTCGTGTGAAGGGCGACGGCAGAGGTCCGATGCGGTGTGCAGTTATGAGGTCGTCCGTGGCGCCGTTTCTGCTGCTGCTGCTGCTGTTGTCGGTGTGCTCTTTGCGATCTTCGAGGCGCTGGACAAGGTCGGGAGGCCGGATACGATGGGCGGTCGGGTCCGTGGGCCACGCGTAGTGATACCGACGTGACTGGCGGCGTGCGAGGGCGTGTAGGAGAAGAGGCGAGATACTAACCTTGAGGGGCGACGAGCGAGTGACCGGTGATAGGGGAGGAGGTGTGATGGGAGCAGCAGTCTCGGATCGACCACGACGACGGCAGCACCAGCGACCAGCGGCCAGCGACCAGCGCCCTCGCCCATCCGTCTCAGCCGGCCCCGCCAGTTGCCAGCCAAGGGGCCCTTTCCCCTCGCCAGCGCCAGAGTCGAGCCAGGCCCGCCAAACCAGCTGGCCGGCTGGCCAGCCAGCGTCCAGCCCAGCCCAGCCGACCCCTGTCCGAAATTCTTCCAGCCAGCAGGCCGTGCGGCCGACTGGCGAGAATCCAACCTTTGACAGTTTTGCAATTTTGCTCACGTGAGTCTCGGCCGGCCGGCCAGCCTGCGCAGCTCGCTAGGAAACCGCCGCTCTCTGTCTCGAGCCAGGCAGGCCCTCATTTTGAAATTTTGGCAGAGGGACGGGGGCGAGCCAGCGAGAGCAGCAGCGAGCGCCAGGCAAGAGTTGCGCTTCCGCAAGAAGGGGAGCTCGGTGGGCCACCGACGGGCCGTCGGGCGGGAAGGCGAAGGAGCGGCAGAGCAGGGCAGGGCAGGGCAGGGCGAGGCAGGGCATGGCAGGCCACGGCAGGCTGGGCGCCCGGGCGGGGGCCCGTTGGACGTCGTCGTCACCGCCAACACCATCCCTTGCACCCCCTACCGCACACCACACCTCCTCCGCCCCGCACCCCCCTATACCTCAAGACATCCAAAATGGTAAGCATCAACAGCGACACAGCATGGACGACAAAACGGACGACAGCCAGCAGCACCACCGCCGGACGACGAGCCATGGCGTTAGCAACAGCCAGAGAGAGAGAGATCGAGAAAAATGGAGCAGCCACGACGACCGGAACAGAATCGCGGCGAGCACTCCTTCGCAGTGGCACCGACCGCAGCCCGCCACGCATCTATGCCGCCATTCCATCTCCTGGACCGACATCGACTTCCGAAGTCGACAACCTGACTCGTATAAATGCGAGATGTCGACCCAACAATCCACCTCGAGTCCAAGCCAGCCACGACGCTGAGCGGACGTTTACCGCTGTACCGGCAGCGGGACGCGGAACCGGATAACGGTTGCGGACAAGGGGGTCTTTTCAGGGAGGTTTCATCAATCTAGGGAGGAATCGTGCTCTGGACGACAGAGACAGGCGTCACCGCACAGGAGGAGGCCGGCGGCGAAGTTGAAGGAGGTACAGGTGCCGTCGTCGCGCTGCACACCTGTAGATGGAAGGAGGGTAGGGTTGGGGATGGCGCAAGGAGGCGCCGTGTCGGGGTTTCAGGTGGATGGACGAGGCCATGGGCCAAGAGGCCTGATGGAGCCAGACCGATGGCGGCAGCCTCCGTCGAGTCGCGCATCCATGAATCTGCCACACCTGCGATCAGCATCGACGACGACATCGGCTTCGGAGCCTTGGTCGACAACCTGCCCACCACCCGACACACACCCACACACGCCCCTTCGACTCTCTCTCTACTCTCTGGCTGTTGGGCTGCGCGGACATGCGGCGGCATTGCTGGCTGCTGCCACGACTTCCGTTGCCGCAGCTGCAGATCGCATCCCAAACCACGGACCTCGGAGAAGCTGACATTCGACGCTCGCTCTTCTCTTTCTTGCCGTGCCTTGTCGCCGCTGTAGGGCCGTGTCCGCACCAAGACCACCAAGCGCGCCGCTCGCGTGCTGATTGAGAAGTACTACCCGCGCCTCAACGCGGTCGACTTCCACACCAACAAGAAGGTCATTGATGAGGTGGCCATTATCCCGTCGAAGCGCCTGCGCAACAAGATTGCCGGCTTCACGACCCACCTCATGAAGCGCATCCAGCGTGGACCCGTCCGCGGCATCTCGTTCAAGCTGCAGGAGGAGGAGCGCGAGCGCAAGGACCAGTACGTGCCCGACGTTTCGGCGCTCGACACGTCGGCCACTGGCGGCCTCGAGGTGGACCCCGACACCAAGGACATGCTGCGCGCCGTTGGCTTCGACAGCCTGCCCGTCAGCGTTTCGGCCCCCGTCAGCGCCTACCAGGCCCCCGAGCGCCGCGGCCGCAACGTCCCCGGTGCCGGCCGACGATAAGCGTCTCGCCCGCGGATGATGGATACGACTGCAAGTTCTTTGCCTATGCATGGCGCGCCGCCCCCTCTCTCTTTCTCTCTCTCTTTTCCTAGCGCACCCAAGCACCCAAACGCACCCCCCATGCAATCCAGCACAAAAGCGAGCGCCGCGAACCCTGCGGTCCCTTCCTTGCCCGGGTCTGGCCCTCTGTCTGTCTGTATTTTTGCCCTCTTGACCTGTCTGCGAGCGCCTCTCTCGGCACGGCCGGCTTGTGTCGTGCAACGTGCCCCTCGCCTTGTCCAACCTTTGGGGGCGGCCGCATGGCAACGCCGCGGTGTGGCGGCCCATGGTTGTCTTGAGTGAGGCCAAGAGTGTCGCGCAAAGGAGCGGGGAGTAGGCCCTCGGCGGCCTTGGCACGAGCGTCTGGCCATAGCCTTGTCTCGAGGCGTTTGACCACACCCACACGCCGCCGATGTAGCCACGAAAGACGAAGGCAATCTGGCCTGGGCAGCGAAACGGGTACACGAGGGATGGGACTGGCCTGGCCGCAGGGTTGGGCCCAAACGAGGGTGCCTGGCGGGCCTGAGCGTATCGAGGCTTGGTTTTTTTTTTTTTTTTCGTCTCGAGGGGCTTGGTGTGGCTGCAAGAGCGGGCGTGGTGGAAGCAGGTCGCGGGCCCGGTCTTGGAGAGGAGCTGAGCGAGTGCTTGGGTCCAAGGGTCATGATGACGGGTCGACGTGGGCAGGCAGGGATACGAGGCGGCCAACAGAGCCTCTTTCACGCGGGCGCGGCTAAATGTGGAGCTGCCCCACGTACTCCAGGCCAACCTCGAACCCCACCAAATTGAGTTCCAAGTCGGTTGCTATCTCGGCCAGCCTCTCCTTTCCTCCCACCACTGCCGCCATCGCTTGACCATCCACCCCAGGGGACCAACGCACCTCCCCGCCAAGCTGCGCATCTCATCGCCAGCCAGCACGGCCACGCCAGACGGCAGCGCCGCAGCCGCTCCACCGCCACCCGTCAGTCGCTCCCGGCGTCCGACCTTGGCACCGCTCGCCATGCCCGCCTCATCTCGAAAAGCGGCGGCCAACATCGAGCCCGGCACCAACCGCATCGTGCCCGTCGCCATCGCCGCACTCCTCGTCGCCTTCTTCTGGCCAAACGCGCAGTCCCTCTTCTCCGCCGGCAGCACCACGGCACCCAGCCATGCTTCCCAGATCAAGGCCATCGACAGGCCACCCGGCGTCGAATCCCTCATCCCGCTTCCCCCGTCGCAGCACGACGACGCGCGCCTAGACAGCCACCCAGCGAACGACCTCTTCAAGTTCACCCACGAGGACTACCTCGTCCGCGACTCGAAGAGCAAGAAATCCGCGGCCCAGGATCAAGACGGGAAACAGCATGCTGCCCAGCACCGGATCGACCCGGGTCAATCGGCACCTTCGTCCCCACGGCAGCCCCGCGCAAAGGCGCCCAAGAAGATCAGCAACGGCGCCAGCAGGAAGACGGCAGCCAAGGCCAAGCAGCGCCTCAACAGCGACCACCGCCATGACGACGGCGGCCACGACGAGCAGCAAGATCATGACGAGGAAGAGGAATCCTCCTCGCCCCTCTTGCTCGACTTTGTCCTCGCCCTGCTGCGCGGCACGCTGCGGGGCCTCTACTATCTCTCTCTGCCCCTCGTCTACCTCTCCCGCCTGCTCGGCTCAGGGGCGTCGCGCCTCTACCGCGCCTTCCGCATCGGCCTCTCGCACTCGCTGCGCCCCGTCGCCGTGGGGCTCGCGCCGCTCGGCTACCTCGTCTCGGGCATCGTCTACCTCTTCTACACGGCGCCCATGCGCGTCATCTCGGCCATTGCGCGCGAAGTCTACCCGCTCTACATCTTCCTCGGCATCGCCAGCACCGTCGGCGTCACAATGGGCGTCGGCGCCGCCCTCGTCCTCTACATTACCGCCTTCGTCTTTATCGACCGCACCAAGGTCGATCCGCAGCAGCAGCAACAGCAGCCGCAGCAGCCGAAGAAGAAGAAGGCGGATCGAAAATTCAAGAGGAGCGACACTGCTGGTCGCTCCGACGGGCAGGACGTGGATGAGGGCGACGCCTCGACGGAAGAAGAGCGGCAGTGGCGTGCCATGCAGGCCAAGGCGCAGAGCAGGGCCTCAGCCAAGGGCAAGGGCAAGGCGCGAGCGCGCGAGACGTCGCGAGGCTGGTCGGACGAGGACGGGTACGGGGAGGACGACCACGACGGCGGCAGATATGGCCGGGAGGCCATCTACCGCTCCCGCAGGACGGGCGACACGCCGCCGGACCTGACTCCCTCGACCGAAGACGACGACGAGTTCGACAACGGGTACGGCTACGAGGGCGTGGCCGACGTATCAGAGCAGTCCTGGCGTCGGGAAGCAACGTCGGCCGCCGGCAGCTACCGGGATCGAAGCGGCAAGCTGAGCTACCCCATCGGCGCCACGGCCAGGACGGGCTGGGCCCACCGTACGCCGCGCACCGGTGCCAGCCCGACGACTTCGCCCCAGCACAGCTTCTTCGGCCAGCCCGCGGTGCCGTCCCCCGTCGTCGTCGGCAGTGGTCGCAGGGCCGACGCATGACCGGCGGCCACGACGACGAACGACGAGCATGATGAGGACACGTGTACCATTTTCGACTGATCAGTGAGGGGGTATCTGTTGTTATTGACGTCCGCTGCCTGCCTGCCTCCTGCGGGTCATGAAATGAGGCCCAGACCGGGCTCGTGCTTGCGGGGATAAGATAGAGATGCAAAGGGGACAAGCAACGACTAGTGCGACGGTTCGACGACGTCGACTTCGTCCCACTCTGCCTCGGAGCGGTGCAGCGAGGTCGGTGGTGGTGGTGGTGGTGGTGGCCGTGCAGGTGGGGTAGAGGTCGACGAGGAAGACGGCAGCGGCTGCGACTTGTTCATCGCCGACATCGCCGCCGCCGCCGCCGAGGGAGGTGGTGAGGAGGACTGATCGTCGCCAACCCTGCCCAGTTTGGCCTTGCGACTCCACGAATCGGGCATCCACCCGCCCCTGACGCGCTGAATGCGCGATCGGGTCGAAGCGAGCATCCTCCCACCCCTCTCGAGCTCCGCGTCCAACCTCTTCCACTCTTCCTCACTCAACCGTCGTCCCCGCCCCTGCCCCTGCCCCTGCCCTCGCTGCTGCTGCTGCTGCGGCCGCTGCCAAAAGACGGGATCGATGAGCGTCTTGTAGATGTAGGCGGCCACCGTCGTCGTCTTGACGTTGAGCGTCGTTGCAATCTGGGATAGCGTGAGCGATAACGGCGCGAGGAAGAGGTTCATCGCCCGATGATGGGCCAGTTCGATTCGGTCCAGGGTTATTGATTCCGAATTCGAGGAGACAGACGAGGAAGAGGAGGAGGAGGAGGGGGACGAGGAGAGGACAATCGTCTCCCGTACCGAGACGGCGTTGAGCGTGATGGGCTTCAGCACTTTCCGATTCGATGGTGTCCTCGTGGTCGTCGTCGTCGTCGGTGATGCTGTCGCCTTGTCTGTGGTGCTCGCCGAGGAGAGCACGGGGTCGACGTCGACGCGGGCCATCTTCATGAGCGTTTCGACGAGCGCCTCTTGCTCCGATTGCCGTCCCTCTCCCTCCCCCTCTCCCTCTGCCCCGCCCTGGCCCTCGCCGGGATCGATCCTGGCGACGAGGGCACGGAGGATCTCGAGGGAGACGACGACGTCGTTGGTGGCATACTCTCTCTGCTCGGCGTCGAGGGGGGTGCGCGTCCAGTCCGACGTCCTGACGGCGTCCTTGCGCAGCTTACGGCCGAGGTAGACGCGGGTGAGGTCGCGCAGCGAGATGAGGCCGCCCCTCCTCCCCTCCCAGCTGCTCGGGTCGACGGCGCGGGCGACGTGCGAGAGCTCGACGAGGCCGCGGCAGGCGACGCCAAAGTCGCGCTGGAGCTTGAGCGCGTCGTTGCGGATCGCCACGCCCGTCTTGATGCGGCGGGCGTCGGTGAGGAGCGCGAGGAGCGGCGGCGGCAGGACCTTGATCGACGAGAGGTGCAGCAGCACCACGAGCGACGGCGACGCGATCTGGAGCAGCGCCGTCTTGTACACCTTGCCCGTGTGCGAAAAGTTCCACTCCATGTCGAGCGCCAGCGGGCCCGGGCCGAGGCAGTGGACAAGGTCGATGGACTCGGCCAGATCCGTCGTGTACGCCACTGCGGGCGGGCGAAGCCGGTGCGATGTCGAGGGCGCCGGTGCAGGCGGTGCAGCGACACTAGCAGCGGCGGCGGAGGAGGAGGCGGGGTCGGGATTGGGATCGGGATGGCTGCGACGCCGAAGGAAGGCTTCGCCCGGAGACAGAGCGGCGGTGACGGGCTGCTTGTACGAGTAGAAGTCGAGGTGGGCCTCGAGCTGGGTGCGTTCCTCCTCGCGCTGCTGGTTGGCGCGCGAGGACGAGGCGCGGTAGGTGCTGTAGGAGCGCGGTGCCGAGCGGCGCGGAGCGGTCGAGGACCACGTCTTTGGGATCGACTGGCCCTTTTGGCGCGAGGTCAGCGGTGGCGCTGGCGGTGGGCGGGGTGCCGCTGCGGTCGGTCGTGATGACGCCGATGGAGCCGATCTGGCGCTGGTGCTGGCGCCGGCAAGTGGTGGGTAGAGCGAGGACGATGACGGTGACGATGACGACGCAGCAGGCGAGCGAGGCTCTGATAAGGAGGTGGACGCGATCGGGATGGGGAGCGGCGGATACATTCGGGTGGCGACGGTGCCGGTGCCGGTGCCGGTGCCGGTGCCGGTGGTGGCGGTGCTGCTAGCTGTGGCCGACGAAGCATCATAACGGCGATGGCGCGGCGGTGGGCCGTTCGAGACGAACCACTGCCTTGATCTATCCTTGGTGCGCGACGATGACGCAGCGTCGGCGTCGACGCTATCGAAGACGGAATCCATGACCGTGCCAGACGAGGTGGCGTTGGTGGGGTAGGCGCGGCGTACGAGGGTGGTGGAAACGACGATCCTGGCGGCGGCGGCGGTGGCGACGGTGTGAAAGGAGTGATGGGCGCAGGCAGAGTGTACCATCCTCGATTGACCGCGTGCGCCCCCCTTCCCGGGCGTATGGTGGGGATCGAGTAGCGTCTACTTGGTAGCCGACAAGGGGCCGCAGTAGATGCCGCCGTAGATAGAGATGCAGATGCAGGTGCAGGTGCAGGTAGGGAGATACTGCCGTAAGCACGAGAGGGGTGGGCAGTGGTGGAAAAGATGAGGTGGTACCAACGCCGCCGCACGGCCAGCAGGCAGGCGTCGACTTTGACCCGGCCAAAGTCGTCTGCAACTTACACGACGCGCGGCGCGCACCTGCTTGCGAGCACCTGTCAGGCTCCGACCGCACATTTTTTGGCCCAGCCCCGGGCTTTCACCGGCCGGCCAGCGACGGGACGGGAACGGGACGGGGGCGTGACAGGCCAGGCCAGGCCGGGCAAGCCAAGACAAAGGGGACCTGTCAAGATCCTCGTTGCCTAGCCTTCATCCCGACGCCAGCCCCGCTCCGCTCGGACCTCTGCACGACCTGCCGTAGCCTGTCCTGCCTGTGACTGGGCGTGCGTGCGTGCGTTTGTGCGTGCGTCGCACCAGCTGATGGGCCAGCAATAGTCAATAACTGCTCGATTTCGCTCAGGTCATGGTCCAGGCCACTCTTACTGCCAAAACCTTGATCCTGCCTGCTTGCCTCGCTCGCTCGCTCGTCTGCCACGCTCGGGGCGCAGCACTTCCTGCCTCCTGCCCTACCCTGCTCTAATCCTTCCACGCCCCTGCTCTGGCGCTGTGAACCGGCGCGAGGACGGCTCCCGTCCCACCCTCTTGCAGGCGTGCAGGCCCTGCCAAACAAGCGCGGGCGTACGTCTCGAGAGACAGACAAATGACTGGCCGGAGCGCAGCGCAGCGTCGATCCCAGATCTAGTCCAAACGTCGCGCGCGGCCCTCCGTCGATCCGTACCCTCATCCATCACTGCCGTCGTCGATCCCGACCCTCGTCCATCCTCGCCCCTTCTGCCCCTTCGCAATGTCGTCTTCCATACGGCGGGTCAGAAGGGCGAGGGGAGGATGTATAAAGCACCGAGTACGATGAGGCGGGTATGGTGGTCAGACCATCTCCTCATCGCAGCGATACCCTCACCTCGCCCACTCTTGCATCTCAGCGTCCACCCTCACCTCACCTCCGAGCAACACTTCGAGCATACGCTCACGCTCCAAACGCGCAAGATGAACTTTTTCCCGCTCGCACCTTCCTACCCCTCCTCCCCCTCCTACCCCTCCTCGTCCTCCTGGTCGTCGATGGGCAAGGCAAAACGGGACGGACCCTCGATCCTAGCAGACCGACTGATCAAGACGGTCCAACGCTCCTCGTCGTCATCGTCGGCCTCGACGTTCTTCTGCATCGGCACGGATGCTTCTTCGGTCGACTCTCACTTCAAGTCCAAGTCGACTTCCACTCGTGTCCACGCGCCGGGGCAGCAACGCATCTCGAAGCCTCTGCCAGATGTACCCCGTCAGGGCTACCGACCACCTTCCTCCCTCTCTTTCTCGTCCTCGTCCTCGTCGTCCTACCTCTCCTCGTCGTACACGCTGGCAGGGGAGACGATCAGGGAACAAGAGGCGAGTCGGTTCAGCATCGCTACCGCATCCAGCGGCGGAAGCCTCGACTCCCTACCCCCTCCCTACTCCCCCCTCAACCAACACCACCACCACCGCGGCAGCGATGACGAGGATGGACTCGTTCGTGGTGTAGGACCCGAGAGGTGGGCCAGGAGGATCCAGCAGGGTCGAAACGTCGATGGCGTGCCCCCTCCCTCTTATTCCTACTTCTAGAAGCCAGCCTCGCCCCCTGCCCCCCTCTCGCCTGGCAACAGTCACGACGACGGGCCGCCCTTCGCCATACATACCCGGCTCGATCACCGTCCCGCTCCTTTGAGATCGCAATTGTATACCCCACCCCTCCTCGAGTCGACGTTCATTCGGCCCGATACCGCCAGATGCCCTTAGCAATCGACAGCACACTCTCATAGTCTCATCTCGGACGTGCGGTGGGCGTGACGCGGGGTATCGTTTCGATGGCGAGTAGGCGTGCATGCCGGTCGAGGTCCGACATCGACATCAAAATGAGGATCCTGGAGAAGCGTCCCGCGGCCATCATGCAGACGCCTCGGCCGTGGTTGCGGTCGCGGTCGCCGTCGCGGTCGCCGTCGCCGTCGCAGCTTCCCGCTCCTCCTTTCGTTTTCGGTGCCCGGGCACCAACAGCTCCTTGATCTTTTCCCGCTTGCTCGTCGTCGTCGTCGTCGTCGTCGTCGTCGCCGTCGCTGGATCTGCTGATGCCTCCTCACCCTCTCGGCCCGAGCGTCCGAGGTGGAGATGCGCCTTGACCCTCTCCGCCAGACTGTGCTTTTCCTCTCCCTGCTCCGTCTCGCTCGCCTCGCCGCCCTTTTCGTCATTGTCACCGCCCTTGCCATCCTTGCCATCTTCGCCACCGCCGCCCCCCTTGATCTTGCTCATCATCGCACCGTACTTTTCCATGCCTGCGAGCATCAGCAGCGACTTGGACAGCACCACGCGCGACAGGTCGACGTCGCCGTCCTGCAGCGACTTGACAAAGTACCGGAAGTGCGCCGTCCCCGCGCGGTAGTGGCCCGACAGCGGCGACAGCGAGACCAGCTGGCCGTTGTCGACCTTGAGCAGGCCTGCAGAGAGGACTCGGCCGCCATCTGTTGGTCCGGACCAGAGAGCAAGGAGGACAACAAAGAGTACAGAGGCGGCGGTGAGTCTCGCAACCTGCCGACGTGAGGCGAGGCTGACGGGCGAAGGTAGCCGATCGACGACTTACAGAGGAAGCTGGAATGCTGGAAGTAGCCCGTCTGCTTGAGCCCGACGTAGAGCTCCCTGCGGTGGTTGTAGACGTAGATCCAGGTGTTGCTGCCGATGGTCTTGCGCAGCAGCATGTCGGCCCAATTGGAGGGCGAGAGGACGTCGAGGTGGCGGCTCTTTCCGGAGCGCTTCGACTGGTAGTGGCGCGCCTCCCTGCGCTTGTCCTTGGGGCTCATTTCCTCGTCGTCGCTCGACGAGCTGCCCGTCATGACGCTGTCGAGCGAGTCTTCGGACACGCCGCGCTCGAGGGCCCTGCGCTTGATCTGCTCCTCGGCCTCCCTCTGCTCGTCTTGTCCGAGGTCGACGATCCCTCGGCCGTCGCCCAGGTCGCGGTGCTTGCCCTTGGCCGTGTCGACGGGCTTGCCGTTGCGCCGCCAGTGGAGCTTGCCGTCGACGACGTCGACAATGTAGTTCTTGCGCTGCTCGGCGCTGAGGTAGATGACCTTTTCCGAGTCGAGGCGCTGGCGCGGGCAGTCTTCGAGGTCGAGGTCCTTGCCCGGACCCTGGTCGAGCCACTGGAAAAAGTTGAGGTCGGTGTCGGCCTTGTTCCATGCGTCGTGGTAGTACTTGAGGTTGGAGCCGTAGCGGTGCTTCTGGTCGACCATTTCGAGCCAGTACTGCGAGGCCATGGCCTTGCTCAGCTCCTGGTACTCGCCGCTGCGGGTCCACTTTTCCAGGAGGCGGAGTCCGGGCTGGTTTGGCTTGGCAATGGAGCGGATGTTGTCGATCTTGTCGCCGTCGTTTGCGCCGGGGACGTTGCCGACCTTTGTGCTGCCGTCGATCTGCGGGTCGCTGGCCTTGAGCGTGGGACCGCCCTCGACGGGGCCGTCCGTCTTTCCGGATGCCGGCGGTGCTGCCTGCGTCTTGCCGTCAGCCTGGTCGCCGTCGCCGCCGTCGTCGCCATCGTCGGAGGCCTGTCGCATGTCGTAGCACTTGTCGCCTGCGCCGGTGAGCTGGCCGACAAAGAGGCCGCCGCGCTTCCAGCGGGTTGCGGGGTCGTTTTTGCCGCTGCCTGCGTCGTTGTGAGCCTGCTGTAGGCGGAGGCGGGTGATGGCGTCCTGCCAGCGCGAGTCTGCCGAGAGGTTGAGTCCGTCGAGCTGGCGCCTGGCGCGGTAGCCGCGGTAGTTTTTCTGGATGAGGAGGGCTGCCTTTGCGTCGCTGTCGCCGCCATGTTGGTCGGCGTGGGCATCGTGCTGGGCGTGGTGCGGTGCGGGATCGTCGGTCGAGGGGTGCGAGTCTGGCATGGTGATGGTTGATGATGCGGTGTGGGTGCGAGGTCGGGCGTTGTGATGAGATGGTGGCGGGGAAGAGAAGACGGGATGGCCGCCGTCGAGGGAAGAGAAGAGGGCGGGCCGAGGCTGTGCCGGCTACGTACCTAGGTTGGGGAGGCTAGGTAGCGTGGGCTTGCCGGCGTGCGCGCGTGTCTCTCATCTCTACGCCCTGGCCTGGCAGGCCGGTCTGGACCCGGGCGTCGTGGACCGGCGGCTTGAGGCTCGGTTAGATCTATCTGTACGTCTGCCCTCGCCTCGCCTCTGCATCTTGGCCGCCCCTCTCCCCCCTTGCCCTCTCCCCCACGCCTGCCTTTGACTGCCCCTTGGCGTCACTCTGCCGCCCTCTGCTCAGACGCCATTTCACACGTGCTGCCAGGCAGGCCAGGCCAGGCCTGCCCACGCCATCGCCTCGTCCCTAGCCTCTTCGGCATCTCTTCGGCACGCCCGGCTGCCCTCGCCGCCGCCGCCGTCGTCATCGTCGTCCATCAGCCAGGCCCAAGCACTCCTTCAAGCCATGCACTCGGCTCAGTCGCCGCACTCTGCGTCTCCTTCGACGGGCCAGGACCCTCGCTTTCTAGCATTCGATACACCCACTCGATCATGCCGAGGGGCCAGCATACCGGTACGTCTATCGGCGCCCGCCGTCGACGGCTGCTCAGCGGCCCATCCAGCCGCCGTCGACGACGAGCATCTCGCCGCTCACATACTGACTCGCCGAGCTGGCCAGGAACAGCAGCGGGCCGGCAAAGTCGACCGGATCGCCCCACCGCCCCGCTGGGATCCGCTCGCTGATCTGGCGCAGCCGCGTCGGGTCCGCCAGCAGCTTTTCGTTCATGTCGGTTGCAATGTAGCCCGGCGCGATGCCGTTGACCTGCACATTGTGCTTGGCCCACTCGTTGGACAGCGCCTTGGTCAGCTGGCCCACTGCTCCCTTGGCAGACGCGTACGCCGGCACCTAGGGCAGCAGGACGATCGACAGACAAGGTGGGCAGAGGGCAGGCGGAGCGAGGTGTCAGCGACAAAACGGCGCGCTTCCAGAGACACACGCGACAGGCCCACTAAACACCCACCGTGAGGCCTCCCTGGAAGGTGAGCAGGCTTCCAAAGTTGATAATCTTGCCCGACCTCCGCTCGACCATGTGGCGTCCTGCCGCCTGCGACAGCAGCCAGACCGACTTGAGATTGACGTTGATGACCTGGTCGGTTGGCAGACGACAAGGGGGAAATCGGGTCGGTAGTCAGCGCCACGTCTGCTGTCGACACGCCGAGGCTGCGCCGGCGCTGTCGACTCACCTCGTCCCAGTCTTCTTCGGGAAAGTCGGTCGAGGGGTGCCTCCTCTGGATGCCGCCGCAGTTGACCAGGATGTCGATCTTGCCCTGGGGGGCGACCTGGAGCGCACGGTCAAAGACGGTCTTGACGTCTGCCATGTTGGAGAGGTCGGCGTCGACGGTGGTGTGCTTCTGGTCGGACGACTGGCCGGTGAGGTCGAGGAGGACCTGGAGCGCCGGGTGGGTCGAGGAAGACTGGTGACCCGGTCGGACGGCGAGGCAGACGGAGGCGCCCGCCTGTACGAGAGCGATGGCGCAGGCCTGTCCGATGCCGCGGGTGCCACCGGTGACGAGGGCCGACTTGCCCTTGAGCGAAAAGAGGGCGGGCGAGGCCACCGAGGGCGTCTTTTCGCAGGCCAGGTCCGAGGTCGACATGGCTGGCTGGCTGTGGGGGTGGAAAGGGGCGGCGAGTGAGAGGGGGCAGTTAGATGGCGATGACGGCGGGGCGAGGGTGATGGACGATGGCTAGCAGGACCGAGGCGGAGAAGGAGGTTGGCCTACTGTTTATGTATGTCGATGGGGCTGTTGCTTTGGCTTCCCGCGGGCTGAGGGGTGCGCCCACGCCGTCTCGAGACGAGGCCAGACAGAGGCTAGGTGGAAAGCTTGGGGACGTGTAGCAAGCAAGGCGAGCCTGGGCCACCTGCTTGTTGGTTTGGGCGCGGCCACCGGACCGGTGCTCCGACTTGGCCTGGGCAGGCCTCGCTATTCCCTCACCCCTTTTATCGGACGAGAACGCCTCGGGGGCCGACCCAGAGCTGGCGGGGCGGGGCCCATGTGGAGCCTGGTCTGGCGTGGCCTGGCAGCCTTGCAACCTTTTTGCCTTGGTTTTTCGAGCTCAATTCCGAGGCGTGTCGCGTCGGACGCTTCCATCTCGACGCCAACGACGACGACGACGACGACGAACACGGCCATACCTATCAATCGATCCCCCTTCTACCCACGGCCTGCGTGCCTTTTTGGACCGCCCCATCCAGGCTGCCTCCTTCTTGCATCACCGCTCCTTTCATCCTCATCCTGGCTCGCCCCACCTCGATGCAGACCGGCGTGGGTGTCGTGGCCATTCTACGACGCTCCCCGCCGCTCGCTCCTCACACATCACTGCGCACCGCTACTGCGCCTCGTCCACCCTCGTCGCACCGCATACCCAGCCAGCCGGCCTCCAGAACGATGGACTGGCGCCCAAAAGGAAAAGGCAGATCCGCAGACGCCTACCACTACCGCTACGGCACCGAGCCATACCGCCCGCCTCATCATAACCATGCAGGCTACAGCGACGGCTACGCCAATGCCGCATGGCAGCCTTCATCTTCCTCCGACTACGCCCGAAATTCAGGATACCAAGCACAGCCAAACGCGCAGCCCCACTTCGACGGCTACGCCTACGGCTACGGCCAGCCGCAAGCCCCCGGCGCCTATGGCTACGCCAACGGCCACGGATACGGCTACGCACGGCAAGCCTCCCAGTGGGCCGCACCATCTCACAGTCCAGCAGCACCACTCGGCTGGGGCGCGCTCTACTTCGCCGGTCCGCAACACTACGGCGACGGCTACCGCAACCACGCGGCCGGTCTCGCCTACGCCCATGGTCACGACCAGCCAGGACACCTTCCTCACGACGCCTCGTCCCATCACTCTTGGCCGTCCCGGCATGACGCGCCCTACGCCAGGCAGCAGGCATATAAGCACGCCCCAGCATGGCACCACGATGGCCGCGGCAGCTCACCCCCGGGACCCAGCCAGGACCGCACCCGATCCAGCCACCTTTCCTGGCGCTCTTCACCGCCTCGCCAGCCTCGCTCCGCGGCCATGCACGGCCACGCACCAGCCAACGACCACGCCAACGCCGCTCACTACTCGACCTACGCCAAGGATGCGGCGTCAAGGCAAGCCGGCCCGACTGTCCCGGCGACCCGAAACCAGCCGCGCAGCACGTACATCCAGCAGGCCGAGCAGCAGCCCGAGGAGCTTCCGCGCGACAAGGGCGAGCCGCCCAAGAAGCTCCTCATCCTCGACCTCAACGGTACGCTCGTGTACCGCGCCAAGAACAAAGGGTCGATGAGCATCAGCTCGGCCGCACCCACGCCGCGCCCCTACCTCGACTGCTTCCTGCAGTACTGCCTCGGTATCGCTGCCGACGCCAAGCCGGCGCGGACCACCCCTCCGCCCAGCAGCACCGACGACGCTGCTGCCACGCCCTCCAATCTTCCGCACGGGGCTCACTTCTGGCCGTCGGCACAGGAGGAAGCGCCGGGGTCATTGGGAAGGTACGAGCTGCTGGTCTGGTCGTCGGCGAGGCCGGTCAACGTCGACAGCATGGTGCGGGCCTCGTTCAGCGAGGCGCAACGCCAGCGGCTGCTGCGTGTGTGGGCGCGAGACACGCTCGTCATCAGCAAGTTTTTCGGGCACAAGGTCGAGAGCGTCAAGGACCTCGAGATTGTATGGATCGAGCTCAACGCCCGCGCGCATGGGCTGGCCAGCCCGGGGAGGCTGCTGGCCGACCAGAGGGATGCGCAGAACCGCGAGCGGCCGGACCTCGCCGAGCTGAGCCTGGCCGACCAGAAGGACGAGGCCCAGGAGCGCGTGCGCGCAGCCGACGGCGACGGCGACGGCGATGGCGATGGCGACGGCTCCAGCGCCACGGCCGAGGAGACAGTGTCTGCCGCGTTGGAGGCCGCGCTCGCTGCAGCCAAACTGGGACCGTGGGGGCAGCACAACACGCTGCTGCTCGACGACAGCACCGACAAGGCGCGGATGCAGCCCTTCAACCATATCCTCATTCCCGAGTTTGACAAGGACGCGGCGAGGCTCATGGAACGGTGGATCCAGCAGACGACCGAGCGGCGCACCCGCAAGCTGTCCGCGGACGCGGAGCAGGACACCAGCGCGGCCGCTCAACCCGTTGGCGCCGCAGAGGCCGGAGAGGGCCAGGATGGATACGGCACGGACCTCTCGATCGAAGACGGGCGCGGCAAGCCGGCCCAGTCGACCGGGACGGGTAAGGGCAAGGCCAAGGCAGGGGCGGGCGACGGCCGAGTGAAGCTGCAGCAGCTCGACGACGTGCTTCTCCAGACGATTGGGGCGCTCGAGCAGCTGCGGTGGCAGAGGGACGTGTCGGCCTTCATCCGGTGCGGCGGGCTGGCGGGCTATGGCGGTCCGCGCGCCAAGAAGGCCAAGCAGCTGGCCAAGCGGGCCAAGGCGAAAGGTCACCCAGAATACTGGGTCGCAGAGGGACGACGGGTGTGCAAGCAGCTCGGCATCAGGGTCACCCCGAAATGGTTTTCGAGCGGCGACGGCGAGGAGGAGGAGGAGGACGGAGACGATGACGACAGCGACGCCGACCAGCCCTAGCTGGGCCCGCGAGTTCAGAGAAGATACATACCCCATTACGATCCGCGACCGACGATCCCTCGGCGACGTGTCCTGTTCCGCTTTACCCGCTTATCCTTGCCCTTGCTCCGCTCCTGTAACAACAATACATGCCCACTCCGTTCCGCTCCGCTCCGTTCACCGATGCACCGGGACTGCACGTCGTCGACCCTCGCGGTGGACGCGAAGAAGCGATAACAAGCTTCCCGTCCACACGCAGCAAACACACACACACACACCCACACTCCAGAGCACCTAGGTAGTTCGTGACGAGATACCGTCCTCGTTACCGTTACGGGCCACATGGCAAAGGCATGCGAGTACGTCCATACATACATCTATCGTCGTGACAAATGGCGCTATATCGATATCTGTCTGGCGGGTGGGGATAGACCAAAAAGAGGGGGGGGCACGACGAGCAAAAGAGACTCTCACCGATCGACAGCATCGGTAGACTTTGGTGCCGCTACCGCTGCCGGCGCTGCCGGCGCTGTGGGAGTGACAGGCGAAGTAGGCTCGCCCTCGTCCTCGTCCTTGGCATCTGCCCCGTCGTGGCGCAGACCAGCTTCAGGATCATGCACCTTCTCCCCCTCGCCCTCGCCCTCGGCCGGCACCTTGGCCTCCTCCTCGCCGCGCTTAATGTTACGACGTAGCGAGTATCCCTTGACACCCAGAACGGCAAGCAAGCCAGCACCGGCAAGGGGGGCAAAGAGGATCCAGACGACCTGGAGGCCCTTGGCGTAGGCGTCGATGACCTGTCGGCTCAGCTCGGGAGGCTGGATCTTGACCAGCCCCGTGAGGTCCTGCGCGCCGCTCTCCGAGAGGATGCTGCGCGGATCAAAGTCCGGGATCCGCTCGAGCCGCTTCTGGGCTTCCGAGTTGAAGAGCGCGCCCGAAATCGCGATGCCCATCGTACCGGACAGGCTGCGGATGAGCTGCATGGCCGCCGTCGTCGTCGACATGTCGCCGTGCGGCATGGCCGCCATCAGACCCACCAGGGGCGTCTGGAAGAGGCACCCGAGCCCGAGACCGGCGATGCCGATAAAAAATCTCCTGGCGCACCTGCGACGACTGGGCGTCGAGCGTCGTCATGAGGCCGTAGCCGATGACCATGACCGTCCAGCCGAACCAGAGCGCCGGCCGGTAGGAGCGCGTGCGCGTAATGACGATGCCCGTCACGCTCGACATGAGGGAGCTGACGAGGGAAAAGGGCAGCATGTAGATGCCCGACATGAGGGCCGATGCGCCAAACACTGCTTGGAAGTAGACGGGCAGGTAGTAGGTCGCGCCGAAAAAGGGCAGCGAGTGGAGGGCGACCGAGACGAGGATGAGGCCCGTGGTGCGCGTCTTGACCAGGCGCGGGGGCACGATGGGCTTGCGCGTGGTGCGGAACTCCCAGGCCATAAAGAGGAGCAGGACGACGAAGCCGACGACGAGCAGCGCAATCGTCTCGGCCTCGCCCCAGCCCTTGGTCTCGGCAGAGTTGAAGCCGACGAGGATCAGGACGACGCCCGTGATGACCGAGAGCAGGCCGACAAAGTCAAACTCGCCGCACATCTGGCGCACCGACTTCTTGGGGCGCGGGTTGAGGTGCAACGAGAAGAAGAGGAGCGCAAAGGCGATGCCGCCGATGGGCAAATTGACAAAGAAACACCAACGCCAGCCGCCGGCCGCTGCGACGGTGAAGGCGCCGCCGAGGAGGGGCCCGATGACCGAGGCGATGCCCCAGACGGCGCCGATCCAGCCGCTGTATTTGCCGCGGTCCTCGAGGCTGACAATGTCGCCGATGATGATGTTGGAGAGCGATATGATGCCGCCGCCGCCGACGCCCTGGACGCCGCGCGCGATGCAGAGCATGATCATGGACTGGGCGGCGCCGCAGATGGCGGAGCCGGCGAGGAAGACAAAGATGGCGCCGAATAGGAGGGGCTTGCGACCGGTGAGGTCCGAGAGGCGGCCGTAGAGGGGGATCATGGCGGTGGAGCAGAGGAGGTAGGCGCTGCCGACCCACGAGTAGGCGCCTGCGGAGCCGTGGAGGCGTTCAGAGATGGCGGGGAGGGCGGTCGATACGATGGTCTGGTCGAGGGCTGCGAGGAAGACGACGAGCATGAGGGCGGGCATGACGAGGAACATGTTGTTCTTTGGCAGCAGCACCTCGTCCTGCTGGAGCCAGTGCGGCTTCTTTGTGCCGTCGCCGGGCGCGGCGCCTGGGCTGGTGGTCGATGTGGCGGGCGGAACGCCGGCCAAGGATGTTGGTGTGAGCTTTCCATCGTGGTGGGATCGCTTTTCGATGTCTTTGGGGCCGTCGTCGTCGTCGGAGCCAGTGCTGCCATCTATAGAGCGTGGCGTTGAGGCAATCGTGGCATGCTGAGGCGTGTCGGCAGGGCGGACAGGGGTGAATTCCGAGGTGCCGGCGGCGACCTCGATGGCGGGCGGGTCGTCATCGGTGCCGGTGCCGGTGCCGGTGCCGGTGTGGTTGTGCTGTTGGTGCTGCGGTGGCGCGGCGGATGATGCGAATGTCATGTCGTGGCGATGGGCGCGGACGGGTTCGGAGCGGCCTGGTTGGTCGTCTAGAGGTGCGTGGGCGGGTGCGTCGTTTGAGGGGCAATGGGGATGTGGGGTGCTTGACGAGCCTCGTTTGGTGGGCGCGGGCGGGGCGTGGGGCGGCGTCGATTTTTTGGAATTGGGCGTGCTGAAGGGTGGCGCACTCGCGCCGAGTCGAATGAAGGGGAGAGGACACCGAGACGAGATGAGACGATGGCAGCGATGATGGTGATGGTGTTGGTGGTGGTGGTGATGGCGGCAGCGATCCGATGCGGGAGAACCACCCGGGGAGTCACCATATACAAAGGGGCGAGGCAGGCCAGGCCATGCCGTGGGCTTGCCAGACGAGCTACGGACCAGGCCGAGGTTTGGTCAGCCTGAGCCTGGCCCCGCGCCAAATGGTCCCCCCCTCCCCGGCTGGCCGCTTGAAGCGAAGAAACGCGGATCGACTGAGCCCCCCCCACCCCCTGGCGCCGGGAAAAAAAAAGTTTGGACCCTCCAATTGGCCGCACAAAACAGCGACCACCAAAGCAGCGACCACTTCGGCGCGCCCACAGCCGCTGCAAGGTCGGCAGCAGGCAGGGAGCCTGCTGGTCAGCCTGGCCTGAGGGCCTCGCCAGCCAGAGAGAGAGAAACTCCACCAAAGACGCCGGAGATACCGAATCCCCCGGCCGCATCCACAACCCCACATCGGCGCGGGCGACAGAGGGGAGAGCGCGGCGGGATGCCGATCCGACGCCGACGTCGGCATGCTGCCCGGCTCTGCCATAGACTGTAGCAACGCCCCGCGCTGCTGGCTGGCTGGCCTGTCGGCACCTCGACCCCTGCCGGCCTCCCCATGCGATGGCCACAATTGGCCCCCGGACGCAACATGCTGGCCCGACGGAATCTTCTCGCCGCTTTCGCCGGGCCGCTTCCGTCAAACCAGGCTTGCCAGTCCAGGCCAGGCCAGGTCGCGCGCTTCACCATCCCTCGATGCCTGCCGCGACACGGTGCGCCATCGAGGTCGACGCACGCTGAAGCCACCTCCTACCGTCTCAAGCCCATCCACGGCGGTCCATCGTCGTGCTCTGGCTTGTGGGCTCGGTCGACGGCCCTCGCATCGCATACGGACGGTGCGTACCGGCGGAGTTGGGTCCAGTCGCCGAGCCTGACCCCGCACGTCGACGCCTCTCGGACATGGTCGGCCGTGCCCTCCGATGCAACATTTCGATCTGCATCCGTCTTTCCAAATCGGGCTTTTTGACACCGATCCGGAATTACGGATCGGCCCCTGGTCGGCTCCGAAAGGCGGGGTCCCGGGTTTCGGGCATCACGCTCGCCCTTGACGGCAAACTCAAGGTGCCGGATCGAAGCCGTCGCCTCGCCTCTGGATCCCCGCTTGCCCGTCTGAGGCCGTCTTCGGTCCGTCTGTCTGGGCCTGCCACTCTTGCGCGACGTGTCGGCACCGAGGCCTGCCATGCCAGATGGTTCCTCCTTGCGACAACAGATCAGCTCGTTATCCGGCGACGCCAGCTTGGCCAACCGTTTGACTCTATCCGTGATGTGGCTTGGGTCAGACGGCAGCTGCGGTCGGGGTCGTGATGGATATCAAGGCAAAGCAGGACCCTGGCCTTGGCCCGGCAAGAGCATCCTCGTTCGTGCGTGCGTGCGTGCGTGAAAGGCCCCTCGAACACGAGGGCCAGTGCGGGGCGGTCGGGAGGATAGCGTTGGCGGGGCTGAGCCAAGCCATGCGAGGCTTGGGCGAGGATCCTTCAGGTTGGCCCAGCCAGCCTGGGTCATCAAGCGAGCCAGCAGGGCCGGGGGCGTCGCTTAGATCATCGCCTTCTGTCGCCTCGAGGCAGCGGGACGTCAGGATGGCGCGGCGGGTCCGTGAAAAGGCAACGAGGGGGGCCACCAGGCAACACCAGCCCGCCAGGCCGGCTGATCGGATGCGACCGAGGCCTTTGCTGCTTGCTTTGCTTGCTCGTCTCTGCCGCCAGGCCTGCCCACGGCGAGACGCGCGACCCAAGCCAGGCGGAGCTGGTAGGCCTGCCCTGCTTAGAGGAGGCCGGTATGCCTGCATAGGGCCAATTGGGCGCGCGCCCGCGACTCCACACCGAGGCAGGCAGGCCATTTTCAGCTGACACTTTTGTCCAGCCAGGCAGCGCCGGGGGGCCCTCTTGGGCGGGCTTTCAGCAGCTCCGCCCCCGCCGCCGAACCACGCCGCCCGCCCGCCCGCCGTGCCCCGCATTCGACCAACGACGACTTAACCCTCGCCCGGCTGTAGTTGACCTCCGCATCCACCTGGCCGCGCTTCTCTTGTCTCATCCTCCTTCCACCACCACCACCACCTACCATCCCAAGTTGCTCACCACTGCTGGACAAGTAGAGCACACCCGCACCCTCATCAGCAGCAACAAAGCATAGCTGGCACGAGGATAACCCCACGCTCCATACTGGCAACGACGCCCTTCATCGCACCACGCTCTACCCTGCACCGCACCAAGACGTAGACTCGCCATCATGTCGTCGTCGTCGACCTCGAGCTGGTCCGATGACCTCACCATCAAGACGCTCGCAAAGGAGCGCGAGAACCCCGCCTTCGACATTCGCAAGGTGAGCATCCGCTTTCCTCCCTTGTTTCCATCCAGCCGCCCACCGAGAGCCGCACGGCGCTGACTCTTCCACTGCTGCCCTCTTCCTCGCCTCCACGAACTCCCTGCCCACAGATGTCCATTGTGCAGCACGGCAGCGAAAAGGACCTCGAGAAGAAGGGTGAGTGGCCAGCATGCGACACTGCTTTCCCTGGTAGCCCGGTTTGCTGACGACCGTCCCCCCCGGCTCTCTCGTCGCCCCACATCGCGACCACCTGCAGAGAAATTCATGCTCGAGGCGAGCCGCGACCCCATCTTCTATTCGGGAGACATCTACGACTTGACAAAGGAGCAGATCCGCGAGCGCACCATGCAGCGCATCCAGAGGCTCGCCCACTACGTCACCAGCGAGTCGGTCGACGACTTCCAGAAGCGCATGGAGCTCATGAGCCTCCTCGACCCCGGCCTCTGGACCCGCCTCGGCGTCCACTACGGACTCTTCCTCGGCGCCCTCCGCTCCGGCGCAACCCCCAACCAGTTTTCCTACTGGATGGAAAAGGGCGTCATTGGCTGCAACGGCATGTTTGGCTGCTTTGGCATGACCGAGCTGGCCCACGGAAGCAACGTCGCTGGCCTCGAGACGACGTCGACGTTTGACGAGCAGACCGACGAGTTTGTCGTCCACACGCCCAACCTCGGCGCCACAAAGTGGTGGATCGGCGGTGCCGCCCACACGGCGACCCACTGCGCCGTCTTTGCCCAGCTGATCATCAAGGGCAAGAAGCACGGCACAAAGACGTTTGTCGTGCCGCTGCGCGACCCCAAGACGTACCAGCTGCTGCCCGGCATCAACATTGGCGACATTGGCAAGAAGATGGGCCGCGACGGCATCGACAACGGCTACATCCAGTTCACCAACGTCCGCATCCCGCGCGCCTACATGCTCATGAAGCACACGCAGGTGACGCGCGAGGGAGAGGTGCGCGAGCCGCCGCTGCAGCAGCTCACGTACGGCGCGCTGCTCCAGGGCCGCACCGCCATGGTCGCCGACGCCGCCAACACGGCCAAAAAGGCGCTCACCATCTCGGTCCGCTACGCCGCCGTGCGTCGCCAGTTCAAGTCGGACCCCAAGGCCGGGCTCGAGACGCAGATCCTCGACTACCCCATCCACCAGCGCAGGCTGATGCCGCTGCTGGCCCAGTCGGTCGCGTTTGGCTTCACCGCCCTCGAGCTGCAGAGGCTCTTTGACGAGACCAGCCAGGCCCTCGAGGCCCTCGAGCCCGGTGACCCGAACCTTGAGGCTACCATCGAGATGCTCAAGGAGACGCACGCCACCAGCGCCGGCCTCAAGGCATTCTGCACGTGGGCCACGCTCGAGACGATTGAGAAGTCGCGGCAGGCGTGTGGCGGCCACGGCTACTCGTCTTACAACGGCTTCGCGAACATGTACTCGGACTTTGCCGTACACTGTGAGTCTGAGCGTTGCACTTGCCACGGAGGTGTGCACCGCGACCGAGGGCGGAACGCTGACCCTCGACCCATCCTCTCTCTTCTCCCTGCACTGCTCACTTCCGCGCTCGACAGGCACGTGGGAGGGCGACAACCACATCCTGGCGCTGCAGTCGGGCCGCTCGCTCATCGCCCAGTACCAGGACGCCGTCGAGGGCAAGAAGCTGAGCGCCGGCACGGGCTACCTCAACAACATCGAGCAGGTGCTGGCGGCCAAGTGCCCCTCGGACGCGGCGCTCGACACGCTCGACGGCATCGACCGGGGCTGGGCCACGGTGGCGGCGCACGCCGTCAAGAAGGCCGCCGATGACTACCAGTCGCGCCTCAAGGCCGGGCGGAGCCGCGAGCAGGCGTTTGAGGACTGCTCGCAGGTGCGCTTTGTCGCGGCCAGCGTCCACACGAGCGGCTACATTTTCCGCCAGTTCCGCGCCGCCGTCGAGCGCGTCGAAAAGTCGGGCGACGGCGTGCGCGAGCAGCTCGAGCTGCTGGCCAAGTTCTACGGCCTGTGGCAGATGGAGGAAAAGGCGGCCTTTTTCCTGCGCTCGGGCTGGCTGTCGCCGTCGCAGCTCGACGTGGTGCAGGCCAAGGTGACCGAGTACTGTGCCGCCACGCGTCAGTTTGCCATCCCGCTCGTCGACTCGTTTGCCATTTCCGACCACGTCCTCAACTCGCCCATTGGACGCTACGACGGCGACATCTACCGCGAGTACTTCCGCATGGTGCGCCGCAACAACCCGCAGCTCAAGGCCCACCCCTACTTTGACCGACTCATCAAGCCCTTCATCGAGCGGCAGGCGGCCGAGGTCGAGGACTTTGACGAGGCGATTGGCATCGACGAGGAAATCGAGGAGATCAAGCAGGACCGCGAGGAGGCCGAGGCAGAGGCCAAGGCCGAGGCGGCGGCGAAGAAGGAAGAGGCCAAGAAGGAGGTCTAGTCTAATCCCTGCCCTGGAGCTGAGCTGAGCTGAGCTGAGCGGAGCCGAGCCGAGCTGAGCTGGAGCGATCCAGGGACCGGTCCCGGTTCCGGTTGGGTCCCACTCTCTGTGTGGGACAGTCTCTGCCAGGTCCTCCTCGTCTCTGCTCGATCCGATCCCCTCCTTCCCCCTGACCCACGCTGCTGTTCTATACCGCCTCTGTCTGCCTCATGTTCTCCGTATAATCTCAGAAGACTGTTGCAAGAGAGATGGTCCTGTGCCTGATTCGAGTCGAGGGCCTCGTACACAACCACGCCCGGGTTCACGGTCCCGAAGGGGGGAGGAGGGAAAAGAGAAGGGGGTACGCCCAAAGACACCTTTTCGCAAGGATTCCCCTACCCGCATATCTGTCCCACCAGCCCGACTACGAGAGTCAGGAAACACCGACCGACAGCGCCAGACAGGCAGGGTACGAAGCGAGGTGGGCGACGACGATGGATGGTGGCGAGATTGCGTTGCGTGAAGACGACAGGCGACAGGCTAAGGGGGGAGTTACAAAATACAAGCGACAGAGGTGAGAACGTGGCACCTTCCATCGACTCGTCGTCCCCTCCCGCTCTCAACAAGGGGGGATGGGAAGGGATTGGGTCGATGTGGGAGCGCAGCTGGCGGGCGGGCGGGGGAGGATGGCGAGATGGGCTTCGGATTCTCTTTTGCGATTTGCAGGTCAGGTCGTGTGCGGGTGCGTGGGGTTGGGGGGAGGAGAGCGATAAGACCGGGAAAAAACAATAGCGAGGACTCGGAAAGAAGACAAAGGTGCGGGCGGGACGAACGTGCGACGACGGCCACATTGTCGTCGTAACACCATATCGTCACCGCTGCGGGAGAAGGGTTGTGCGGGGGGTATCAGGAGGCGAGGCGAGTGTCTATGCCGAGCTCATGGCGAGCTTGCCGCCAGAGAGGCGCCG
>NW_006920876.1:46549-52266 GCF_000417875.1 Pseudozyma flocculosa PF-1
GAGAAGGGTTGTGCGGGGGGTATCAGGAGGCGAGGCGAGTGTCTATGCCGAGCTCATGGCGAGCTTGCCGCCAGAGAGGCCGCCGCTGCCCGACGAGCGGCGCGAGCCGGGGCGGGTGCCGCCGGGCGAGGCGGGCTGCGAGGTGCCGGCGGGGCCGAGCTTGCCCATCTTCATGCCCTCGTCGAGCGAGTTCATGACGTCCATGTCGTCGTTGTCGAGCTCAAAGTCAAAGATCTGGGCGTTGGCCTCGATGCGGTGCTTGGTAAGGCTCTTGGGCAGGATAATGTTGCCGAGCTGCAGGCCCCAGCGGAGCAGGATCTGGGCGGGCGTCTTGCCGTGCTTCTGGGCAATGGCCTTGATCTCGGGGCGGTCGAGGGCGGCGCCCTGGGCCATGGGCGAGTAGGCCTGGATGTGGATGCCGCGGGCGATGCTGGCCTCGCGCAGCTCCTCGTTGGCAAAGAAGGGGTGCGACTCAATCTGGTTGACGGCCGGCTTGATGCGGCAGTTGGCGAGCAGGTGGTCGAGCTCCTCGACGTCAAAGTTGGAGACACCAATCGTCTTGATCTTGCCGGCGTCGACGGCGGCCTCGAGGGCGCGCCACGCCTTGAGGCGGGTGTCGGGGCCCATGGTGCCGGGCGAGTGGATGAGGTACATGTCCATGTACTCGACGTCGAGCTTCTTGAGCGAGTCGGCGATGGCGTCCTCGGCCTTGTCGTGGTCGGCGTCCCAGAGCTTCGAGGTGATGAAGATGTCGGAGCGGGGGACGTTGTTGGCCTGGGTCCACTCCTTGAGCGCGCGGCCGACGGCCTCCTCGTTCATGTAGCGGGCGGCTGCGGGTTGGTGGGGGGGTGGGCAAGGGGGAGCGTGTGGTGTACGTGGTCAGCCGACGTGGTTCCATCGAGCAAGGGGAAAGGCCGGGTTGAATGCGGCCTAGCCAGTGTGCCGCCGTCTCCGCTCGCAAAGACCAGGAGCAAGCACATGTGCTGGTGCCGGTCACGCCGGCAAAGCATACAGCAGGCATGGGCACCACGATCCGCGTCCAACTCACCAGAGTCAATGTGGCGGTAGCCGGCGTCAAAGGCCCACTTGCAGGCCTGCTCGGTGGAGCCGTCGTTGGGGGCCTTGTAGACGCCGAGGGCAATCTGGGGGATCTCGACGCCGTTGTTGAGCTTGACGGTCTGGGTCGAGACGTTTCCGCCCTTGACACCAGAAGCAGCGACGGGAGCGACCATTGTGACGGGTTGGGGTTCTATGAGGGTGGTGGTGGGGTGTTTGGGTGTGTGTGTGTGGGTTGGATCTAGCCGGGTGGTGAGCGTGGCGGGATGGGACGTCTAAAAGTGCAGAGACGGCGAGGAAATGGAAAAGAAGGGATGGGTGATGGAGGGAGGAAGGCAGGCGAGCCGGGAAGACGGCGGCGGCGAGGTTTAAGTAGCGCCGCGTGCTGGGCCTGGCAGGCGGCGGTCAGAGTGGTGCCGAGCGGGCGGCGGCGAGCTGGCCAGCAGGCGGGTCAGGCTGGGGATCGATGGCAGTGGAAGAGGGCCCGCCCAGGGAACGCAGGCAGGGTCAAGCAACAGGGACCGGGCCCTGGGTCGCTCGCTTGGTGCCGCTCCCTCTGGCTGGGCCAATTTGGCCCTGGCTGCAGGCCAGGAGGAAGGGGGGTACGGTGCTGGGGCAGCCAGAAAGACGGCCGATGACGATGGACTGTGCATGAGGGCGCGAAGAACGCGCGACAGCTGGCCTGGCCAACCTGCACCGCACTCAACGAGCCCTGCAGGACTGCCTCGCTCTGCCTCGCTCGCCCGTCCCGATCAATCGAGCCCGGCGCCATCGCCCGCCGCACCTGTGGCCCTGCTCCGTGCTTACGCTGCCCTCTGCTGGCCCTCGCTAGCCTCGACGCTACAGAGCAGTACCCTGCCTGGCCCTAGCCATCGCAGATCCACGCAGATCCAAACTGCTGCCCAGACCGAGATCAGATGGCCTAGCCTGGATGCATGGCTGGAAAGCAAAGGCAGGTAGACAAAGGCAAGGTCCCGCAGAAGCCCTCTTCCAGGGTACGTTAGGGCTGGCTTGCTCCTCGATCTCGTCGAACTTCGCCGGCCGATGCAGCATGGTGCAGCAGCCTGCACCGTGGCGTATGTAGACCGAAGGAGCGGTCGGAACCAGGCAGCCAGGCGGGCAAGTGCCTAGGGACAGAGCCAGCCGTCCAACGCCGCCGGCCCACCACCATGGCGGATCGTACCTATCGTCTCGACGGCCTGCTGGGCGGTTCCAACACGGGCCAGCTCAGATCAGGGTCGTGCCCGGGTCAACGGCGACGGGCGGAAGACAGGCGGGCAGGCAGGGGAGCAAGCAAGAAAACTTCTTGGCAGCCAGGACAAGCAAGCCCAACCGCTGGTCTTCTGGCTCGCCTGGCTGGCTGGCTGGCAGGCTGGCTGGCGAGCCGCAACCTGACGCATCGACAGCAGCGGATGAACGGATGGGTGCCCGGGCGAGCGGGCGGGCGGGTTGAACGAGGGCCCACCCGTCCGTTCCGCGTCCCGTCGATTTGAAACCAGCGCATCCTCGTCCTGGCAGGCATACGGGCAGGCAGGGAGGCAGGCAGGCAGGGTAGGCCAGCAGCGGAGCGGCTTTGCACACGATCAAACTCGACGATCACCCGCCCGCTCCGCCCCGCCTGGCCAGGCCGAGCACAGAGAGAGCAGCGTCGCGTCGATGGGCGGCTGTCGGTCCATCCGGTGCGGGTGCGGGTGCGGGTGCGTGTGCGTGTGCGGGCGGGGACAGACAGGCCCGGGTACGGCAGGCAGGCTGGCGTAATCGGGCATTCAGGGTGCGTCTGTCAAGGCAGCGCAGGCAGCGCAGGAGGAGCAGGCAGAGCAGGCAGGTCCCCAAGGTGCGGTTCCGACTCCGACCTTCCCCAGCCAGCTGCAGGCAAAGCTTTGCCTGCTTGCCAGACGAGCCAGCGGGCGAGCGAGCGAGCGACGGCCATTTCTTTTTTTCTTTCACGTCGGGGTCGCTCTGACGCCGCAGCAGGAAGGAACATCGATGCCTGCCTGCCTGCCTGGCTGTCTTTGCTGCAGGCGTCGAGATGCGCGCCAGCGACAACCAACACCAGCCTAAGCTTCTTGCTTGTCTTTTCGAGATCGATAGCAGGCCAGCCCCATCCAACCCACCAAGCGCACGACAGCATACGCAGACGCAAGCGCAAGCAGGCAGGCAGGCAGGCGTAATTGCACGAGACGCACGCACGCGCGCAAACGGGGTCCCGTCGCTTGCCTCGGCCTGCCTGCCTGGTGTCGCCAGCATGCGTGCGTGCTGTGCGGTGCGGTACGGTGCGGTTCAACGACCGTCACATGGCGGCAGGGCAGGGCAGGCGTGGGTGCGTGTGTGCGTGCGTGCGTGCGTGCTGGTGATCGCCCACCGACGGGTACGGTCCGGCTTCGGTCAGAGGCGTACGTGTCAGTCGGTCGACGTCATCCAGCGCAGCGGGCGAGCGCAATAAGGGCGAGAGAGTTGACCCGGCCTGGGCGGTTTCGCAGCTGTCCGAAGAAGAGGAAGCATGTATGCATGGTCCTGCCCGCGGCGCGGCGTGGTGCGGTGCGGTATCGACGTGGAAACGATTCGACGGGCCAATCTAGACGAGATCAGACCACGGTACGGTACCGACGGTGTACGTTCAAGGTTGCGCAAATGCAAGCAAGCAAGCATGGCGGGCGAGGGGGGCGTCGGGGATTTCGAGGGACAGGCGGCCGGCCACCGGCTGTCGGTATCGATTTCAGAGGATCCGTCTGACGTCATCCCCTGCCGTGGTTGCAGCGACGACCCACCCGATCTCTACCGATCACATGCTGTCTCCTCTTCGTTCCGACTCGATCCCGATCCGGATCCGCTCCAACGCCGAACCAGCGAGGCCAGGCCTGGCCTCGACACACGCCAACGACAGCATCCCAGGCAGGGGGTCACAAATACATGGATCTCTTTTCCCGCCCTTGCAACCTTGATATCAGGTGATGGCCGGGGGTGGCGGTGGTGGTAGTACAACAGGGTTAGGCAAGAGTCTCTTCTGCGAGTGAAAAGGTGCAATCCAATCGAGTCGAGGGGATTGAGCGGAAGGCCGGGCGGATGCAGACAAGGCGCGAGGGACGCGTCTACCCTGCACCACCCCCTTCCTCCCCCTCTTCGTCGTCATCATCGTCATCATCATCGTCGTCGTCGTCGTCGTCGCCACCGGCGTTGGCAGTGAGGCTGGCGACGAGGGCCTCGAGCTGGGCTTGGATATCGCCCTCGTCGTCGCCGCCCGCCGTCGCCGCCGCTGCTGGTAGGTCCGCTTCTCTGGTGCTCGATGCTGCAGCTGAGGAGGCGGCGGCGTCTGGCCTCTCCTGCTCGCTGCTCGTCGAAGGTCGCTCGGCTTCGGTCGCGGGGGCAGAAGGTCGTCCCGCCGCTTGCGACGACGACGACGGAGGGCCGAGATCGACGTCCATCGCGGCAGTCATGGTGACGTCGCCGTCCTCGCCGTCTCGCTGCGTCTCCAGCGGCTGACGCCCGTCGACGCCGCCGCCGGCCCAGGCATCGCTCGACAGATCCATGGCGTCCGAGCCAGCTTCGGCCTGCGGAGCCGCAACCGGCTCCGCCGGTGCTTGCGCCTGCTGCGAGGCTTCCGACTGCAACGCCTCCTTCTGCGCCATCGACTCGCCCGAGCCCGACGGCGCGCCCAGCTCCGTAGCCGTGGCCGAGGCCGCCGTGTCTTCGCCATATGTGCCCTGCAGCGACGCCGACAGCTGACTGATTATGGCAGACAGGTCCATCTCGCCCGCCGCCGCGCCATCGTCGTCGTCGTCGTCGTCGTCGTCGTCTGCTGAATCGTCGTCCTCGCCGGATCCAGCGTCGCCGTCGACGGTGACCTGCCGGGCGTCGGACGTGGCGGCTTCCATTGCCGACGTCGTCGCACCCGTGCTGCCCGCATCGCCGCCGTTGAGCTGGGCATTGAGCGACTGGAGCAGGCTCTCGAAGTCTTGACCTGCCGCCGCCGAAGCACGAGACGACATCGGCGCAGGGCGGTCACGCTCCGCCTGGTCGTCGTCGCCAGCGGCACCGTCGCCTTCGCCCTCGACCGGATCGGCCTCGGCAGCGGCAATAGCACGCTCGTCGGCCTCCTCGTCTGACTCTTCCTCGTCGTCGTCGTCGTCGTCGTCGTCGTCGTCGTCGTCGTCGTCGTCGTCGTCGTCGTCGTCGTCGTCGTCGTCGTCGTCGTCGTCATCGTGGGCTCCACCGTCGAGAGCGGCCGTGAGCGCGCGGATCGCGTCCTCGTAGTCGGCCAGGTTGATGCCCTCGACCTCGGCCTCGGCGGCGTCTGCGACCGGCTTGTCCGCACTCGGCTGAGCCTCGGTCGTCGGCTCCGGCGCGGCAGGGGCCTTGCCCTTGTCCTGCAATGTCGCAGTGACGGCGACGGGCGCCACATCGGCAGGCGCAGGCGCGGACGGCGTCTCGATGGACGACGGGGTGGCTGGGGCCGATGCCACAGCAGGAGCTGCAGGAGTGGCTTCGCCGAGCGTCGCCGCAGGAGCCAGGGCCTGGGCCAGCTCTGCGGCCGCCAAATCGCCGCTGTTGACCTGCTGCAGCGCGGCTGCGAGCGTTTCGGACACGGCGCTGTCCAGATCGCCCTGGGGTCGATCGGACGCGATGGCAGAGGACAGCGAAGATGCAAGATCGCTGGCCGACAC
>NW_006920876.1:52509-55167 GCF_000417875.1 Pseudozyma flocculosa PF-1
GAGAGGTCGTCGCCCGAGGCTGCCGTCGTCGTCGTGGGCAGCGGTGCGGCTGGTGCAGCTTGCGCTTGGCGCGCGACCGAAGGCGGCGGAGGCATGGTGCGCGCGGGCGTGCCACCGCGGTAGGGCGAGGCGGTGCCCGTCGGGGTGCCCGCGCGGGGCGTCGCGGTGCGGGAGTGGACGTGACTGGCCGATGCGGCGGCTGCCGTGACAAGAGGCGCCAGGGCCTCTGCCGTCGGCAGCGTGCCGCTGCGTTCCAGCTGGCTCAGCTGCCCGACTAGGCTGTTGGCCAGCGCGGCACTCAGCGGGACGTTCATCTCGTTGAGCATGGCCGCCAGCTGCTGCATGATGGTCGGACCCGCAGGAGCAGGAGGCGCGGCGGGTTTGGCCGGAGCAGCAGCCTTGCCCTTGGCCGATGACTTGGCATTGGCGGCCTTCTTGGCGGCGGCGGTGCTGGCGGCGGGCGCCTTGGTCGACTTTGCCGGTGTGGTGGGCGCCTTGGACGCTGCTGCCGCCTTTGGAGCAGCCGCGGTCGCAGCGGGCTTCGCAGCGGGCTTGGCAGGCTTGGCGGCAGCGGAGGCTGCTGGAACCGGAGCAGTCTCGGCGGGCTTGCTCGTGACAACGGGCGTAGCCGCAGGCTGAGGGCGAGCCTTGGACGCGGCCGCGGCTTTGGTGGGAGCAGCGGTCGATGCCGTCGTTGGAGCCACCGACGATGCGGCAGCGGGCGCTGGAGCGGCTTTGGACGCCGCGACTGACGCGGCCGACGAGACCGGGACCGAAGTCGTGGGCGCCTTTGCTGGTGGCCGTGGCGCGGTCGGAGCTGCAGCGGTGGCTGGTGCCGTCGCCGTTTTCGCGGCTGCCGCCGTCGAGGCGGGCGCCTTTGCAGCCGCAGCAGGCTTCGCGACCGGCGCCTTGTTGGCCGACGCAGCGGGAACGGCTGGGGCAGAGACGGCAGGCGCTCTCGGCGTCGTCGCAGTGATTGTCGGCGCCGTCGTCGTCGGCGTTGTCGTCCAGGGTACGGAGACCGCAGGTCCTCTGGACGAGGCGACGGATGTAGCCGGAGTCGACGCTGCCACCGCGCCGGGCGCTGCCGATGGCAGAGGCGGCCGTGAGCTCGTCGACGAAGGCATCGCCGCCGGCCTGTTGGCCGCCGCCGAGGCCATCGTGGCTGCGATCGAATTGGCCAGCGCGGACGAAGCCGACGTCGGATAAGCGGAAGAGACGGTCGGCAGCCGCGACGACGGCAGCGAGGCAGAGGCGGGGGCACCAGCGCCGCCGGCCTCGGTGGCACTGGAGCGGTTGAGGAGCGAGGCCAGCGCCTGGCCCATGGCGCTGCTGCCGGGCGTCGCGCGCGTCTGCTGCACCAGCTGCTTGACGGTCTCGGCGTCGAGGGTCTTGCCCGTCAGCTTCTGGTACTGGAACAGCAGCGAGGCGACCGAGCCCGTCTGGAAGATGCTGTTCGCAGGGTTGGGCAGCGGCTCCGACCCGGGCTGGCCGTAGGGCCGCGGCCCGGGTTTGGGCGCCTTGGCGGCGTCCTTGTTCCGCAGTTCGAGTGCGTTGCGGTAGGCCTGGCTGTTGTTCAGCGCATTGACCGCCAGCATCTCTCCATTGGGGCCGGACGTGACCATCGGATGGTCCTTGCCCACCTGCGGGCGCCGCGTGGCGCGCCGAGCCGAGTCGTCGCCGTCCCAGTCCGGATTGAGCCGATAGCGGCTGCCGGACTTGAGCAGCCTGCCTCGCTTGAACGCCTTCTGGATGGCCTGGCTCGCCGAGGGCCGGAAGTTCTTCATTAGCGGGTAGGTGTCCTCCATCCAGTGGAAGAGCTTGCGAGGGGGCGTGCCCTGCGGGTCGTCCATGACGCGCAGGCCCTCGATGATCATGTCCTCGTACGAAGGCAGCGCGCTGGTGCCCTTGGGGCCCTGCACAATGACGGGCCCAGAGTCGGGCGATGACGGCGACTGCGCGCCGCCCTGACCCAGGCCCAGGTCGGCCGACGGGCTCGACGAGAGGAGCCGCGTCAGATCGCCCAGTCCCGTCACGGTGGTGGTGACGCCCGGCGTAGTCGTGAACAGCGGGTTTGCGCTGGCGCCCGTCAGGATCGCAATGGGATCCTGGGCTGGCGCAGCCGAGGTCCGTGGCGCCGCTGAGGCTGTCGGCCGCGACAGGGCCGCAGCCGCGGACGAGGGCAGAGCTGATGACACGGCGGGTCGATTGGCCAGCATCGCTCTGGCAGCCGCCGCCTGTGCCGAGGTGGGCGCAGTCGCAATCGCCGGCGGCGGCGCGTTCGAAGCATTGCTTCGCGCAGACGCCTTCTCCTTCTCGAGCTGCCTCAGCAGCGTGGCAAGGGCACCCGTGGTGTTCTTGGTACCCAGGAGACGGTCTGCAGCTGACGTCGATGCCGTCGCCGGCGCCGCCGACACCGGTGTCGGCGTCGTCGCACTTGCCCGGCTCGACGCAGACGGCACGGGGGTGCTCCCTGTGGGCGCTCGAGACGGAGATGACGCAGCAGAGAGGCTCGACAGCATCGCCGCGATGTTGCCCAGTGGCACGGGACCGTTGGCGGGACGCGGCGTTCCTGCAGCGGGGGCGAGCGGCAACCCCTGCGGTCCGAGCATCTGTGTGGGCCCGGATGCCGAGTTGCCCAGGATGGCGGCCAGCTTG
>NW_006920876.1:55365-60110 GCF_000417875.1 Pseudozyma flocculosa PF-1
CGTCGACTTGGCAGCCGAGGAGGCGGCCGAGGTTCCCGGCCTAGGCAGCGGCGCCATCGCAGAAGGCGTTCGTGGAACCGCGGCGGCCGTCATGCCCGCAGAAGGCGTCGCGGCGGACCCCGGGGCGGCCGAAGCCTTGGGTACGCCGGTGCCGCCAAAGTGGGCCGCAAGCGCTGCGGCAAGCGAGGCTTGCGACGGCATCGGACCGTCGCCGAGGATGCTCCGCAAAGTTGCCTGCGAGACGGGAGCGCCGCTCTTCACATTGCTGCTTGCGGAAGCGGCGGCGGTCCCGGTGCTCGTGGCTGCGCCCGAGCTCGGTCTGGCCGACGCAGATCCAGGACGCACGATGGCGTTGATGGAGCTGAGCAGGCTCTCAAGCGAGCTGTCGCTGGCCTTGCCATTGGCACTGGTGCCGACGCTCCTCGGCGTGGCCGCAGTGACTCCGGCCCTGGACGACAGCGGCAGCCCTGCGATAGGCCTGGCGGAATCGGCGTTGGATGGCCGGGTCGCAGCCGCTGTCGCGCTCGGCTTGGCCAGGCGGTTGGGACCAGCAAGTGGCGAGGCGGCCGCCGACGACTGCGACAGCGGCGTCTTGCGCGAGGTGAGCGCGGATGCAGCAGCCTTGGCGGCTGCCTGCGTCGAGCGAGAACGAAGCCGAGTCACCTGCGCGCGGAAATCCTGCGGGTAAATGCGAGGTTGCCGATAGAGGAGCGGGGCGCCCGAGGCCTCGGTGACCGCCGGCGAGGACTGCAACAGCTGGGCCTCGAGGTCCTTGACGAGGTCGATCAGCTCGCCCTTGTCGAGCAGGGAGAGGAACTCGTCCTTGAGCTGCTGCGCTATCTCTGTACCGGCGATGCGAGGCCGGAGGCTGCTGGCGCTGGCGGTCCTGGCCTGCTCGGAGAGGGCGCTGCCGGATCGCGGGATGCCCGTGACGGTGAAGTGGGAGCTGGTCCGACCGGAGGCGGTCCCGAAGAGCTGAGAGAGGCCGACCCCTCCGACTCCTCTGGCCGTCAGCGTGCCGCCGGCATCGGTCTTAAACCGCTTCCGCGCTGCATCGTCGAGGGCGGCGGAGGCAGGCGAGGAGAGGGGCCGCTTTTTGGACGGCGACGAGCTTGACGCTGCCGAGGGGCGCGGAGCGTGCGACGGAGGGTCGGGATAGGCGGTTGAAAACGAGTCGTCGGCGGCGGAGGCTGGCGGCTTGGGTGCGCGGTAAGGCGTGGGGAGCTGCTTTGCCCGACTACTGAGGCTCGCGCTGACTGTCGGAGCCGCAGCCGTCGTCGTGGATGTTGTCGTGGATGCCGTCGTGGCTGTCGTCGTGGATGTCGCCGTTGCTGCAGGGGCTGGCGTTGTCGTCGTCGGCCGCGGCCGCGGCAGAGGTTGGGCGGAGGGTGCCTGCGGTGTGCGAGACGGTGTCGAGGGCAGTTGTGCGGGAGCGGATGGACGCGAAGGCGAGGCGACCGCAGCCGCAATGTTGTGCGGAGAAGCAGCAGCGGAGGCGGATGCTAGCCTGGGGCGTGCAGCATCGTCGGGTATTGGCCTGGAGGCTGCAGCATCGTCGGATGCGCTAAGAGCAGGAGGTTGCGAGGCGGAGGCAGCGCGCGTGGGTTCATGAGCACCGGCTTCGGGACGAGCGGCCGAAGAGGTGGCCGATGGGGTGGCAGGGGCGGGCGCGTGTGGGTCCGAGGACGACGACGAGATCGCGGGTGGCAGGGACGCAGAAGCAGGCGGTGGCGGTGGCGGTGGAGGTCGAGCCGCAGCCACCGTGTGCGATGATGAGGGCGGTCGGGGTGGTGCCGAGGATGCGGGGCCAGCGTTGGATGGCGTTGGCGGGGAGGAAGGTGCTGGCGGTGGTATCGCTGGTTCCGATGCCGAAGGCGGTGGTGGCGGCGTCGATGGCTGGTGCTGCGGCGGGGGTATGGATGGTGGCGATGGGGGCGATGGTGACGAGGCGCTGGCGTTGGTGGCGCTGGGGTTGGTGGCGGTGGCGGTGGTGGTGGCGGCGGGAGCCCCGGTAGCGGCCGCCGACGTCGACGGCGACGGCGACGACGACGACGGGCCGGGTGATGGCGAAGGGCCCGCCGCGGCCACCGTCATGGCCATGCCGTGGCCTGGCGTGGCGATGGCCGTGGCCGTGGCCGTGACCGTGGCGATGGCGTGGGCGAAGTGGTGTAGTTGCTAGGACGGCGGCGGGGCGATGGTGCTTGGTGTCTGACCCATACGCCTGCCGGGATGGGGGAATATTTTTTGCAGTTCTAGGATTGCGGATGCGGAGTGGTGGATGGCGAGCAAAGAGCTGTACAGTTTTTGCGGTTGCGCGGCGGCCGGAGACTTCGGTCGGCGGCGAAGAGGGCCGCGGCGATGGATGGATGGAACGAGGGCGAGGGCGAGGGGGGAAGCAAGGCAAGCCAGCCTCACCTGGGTTAGCCTTTTGGCCTGGCCTGGCCTGGCCTGGCCTGGCCTGGCCCCACGCCCGCACGCGCGCCCTGCAGGCCTGCCGGCAACCCGAACCGCGTCCCCTGCCTGCATCTCGAATTTTTGGCGCCAAGTCGCGACGAGCCTCCACGCCCGCTCGACGCACCCAGACAGGGCCAAGCCAGGCCAGGCCCGATCCGCCTTGCTTGCTCGCCAGCCGGGCCCAGCACCGAGCGTCACCACAGATCCCAGCTGAGCACGCCACCCGGCCCGTCCGTCCGTCTGCGCTTCGGTCTCCTCCAGCCAGTCCGGAAGAGGGTGGCGCATGCCCCCCTTCGCAACGACCGGATGCATCTGGCAACCAAAGTGCGACTGCGACGTAGCTTCAACACGACAAGAGGTAGATGACGACAGCGATGGGGCGATAGAAGTACACGGCTCGTCGAGGCCCAGGTCTGGAGCGAAAACTAAACGGGGTTGGGGCGTCGGTAGTAACTAGGCAGTGTCCGTGGTGCGGTGCGACCGGCACCACCTCTCTTTCTCCTCTTCTTCTCCTTTCTCCTTCTCAAGGGTATAGCGCGCAGGGTATTCAGACAGCCGCGATGCGCGACCCACGCGGCTGCTGCTGCTGCTGCGAGCGCTTCGACGAGCGGCCCAGACTCGCCGTCCACCGGCTCGGGGCGGGCGCCAGCTTGGCCTCGCCTCGTCCACCACCACCACCAGCGGGGCCGGCTGGGATGGTGATGGGCGAGACGACGTCGCGGTGCAGCAGGTCGCTCTCGGACGCCCCAAACAGCTTGCTCAGGTCCTTGCGTCCGTTGGTCCGGATCGTGCCCCGCACCTTTGTCCCTTCGCCCTCCGAGTCGAGCCCGTTTCGATCCTCGCCGTCGTCGTCCTCTTCCTCCTCGCTCAGGTCAAAGAAGCTGTGGTGGTGCTCGGCCGCCTGCGACGGTCGCGAAAAGCCCAGCTGGCTCCCGCTGCGGGCCGAAGTACCTTGAGGCTGCTGCTGCGGCTGCTGCTGCAGCGTGGCATGCGGCTCACCACCACCACCGCTAGGCTGCCTCAGCATCCCCACGCCGCCCGCGTGCGGCTCGGGCGACTGGCCGCCCTTTGCGAGCAAGCTGGCGGCCGACGCGTTGGCGCTCGGGCTGAGGATGCGCCAGAAGCTCGAGCTGGTGCGGCCCTTGGACTCCTCGCTGGCAAAGCTGGGCGTCGCCGACCGAGGCGCCTCGCGGCCCGCCAGGTCCATGGCCGCCTTGCGCCGCGGGCTCGACAGGTCCAGGAACATCTCGGCGCGGCCCGACGGCGACTCGGTCGAGATCGACATGCGCGAGCTCGGCCGTCGCTCCCCGCCCCGGCTCGCCAGTCGCTCCTCCCACGCTGCGGGCAGACGCGGCGACTCGAGATCCCCTCCCGCGACGGCGTCCTTGGACCGCTTCGAGAGCTTCTTGCCGCCCTTGAGGATGAACCGGTTGATGGCGCTCGTCGACTTGCTGCTCGAGGACGCCGCCGGAGCCTGGACCGGTGCCGGTGCCGACGATGGAGCCGAGGTCGGAACAGAAGCCGCAGCTGGTCCGACGGCTGTCGATGGAGCCGGCGTCAAGGTAAGCGACACCCTTTCCTCGGCCACGTCGACAGAGGCGGCAGGAGGGGCGGCGGCGCTGGCGGTCGTGGCACGGATGAGGTCGATCGAGCTGCCGAGCCTGCCCGTGATCCGCGCCTTGAGCGTGCCGATGCGGCTCGGCGACCGCTCGAGGCCAACGACGGCACCGTCGAGGCGCTGCTCGTGCGCGTGCGACGCCAGCGAGGCGTTCGAGGCGTTGGCGCTGCTGCGGAACGGCAGGGGCAGCTGCTCGATGGAGCCGGCCGCATCGCTGCCCAGCCGCTTGAGGGCCGGCGAGAGCCGGTCGAGACCCAGGGTGTCGTACGACACGTCCGGGCTGGGCGGGATAATCTCGCCGATGCCCGGAAGCGAGACCGTCTGGCTGCCGGATCGCACCATCATGTTGAACGGCAACGGCATGACCGTGATGCGGCCCTCGCCTTCGATGCCGCCGCCGCTGCTGCCGCCGCCGCCGACGCGTGCCCGGCCGCCGTTGCGGTCGTCGTCGCTGGCATCGTCGGCCAGGAAGTCGCCGAGGAGCTTCTCGGGGAACTCTTCGCGCAGCTGCGTCTGGCCAGGCGCAGCGGCCACCGTCTCGTCCAGGCTGGCCATGCGGGCGGGCAGCTGGGGCCGCTGCGGCGTCTTGCGCCGGTTGCTCGGGTTGGCGGTGCGCGGCGACGAGCGGCGACGAGGGTGGCTCTCGGACCGCGGAGACTCTCCCGGCGAGCCG
>NW_006920876.1:60682-90054 GCF_000417875.1 Pseudozyma flocculosa PF-1
ATCGAGTCGGTGGATTCAGACGAGCCCGGTCGCCGACCCTGGGGCTTGGGCGACGGGCGTCGCGGCGCGACGGCCGGCAGGCTCGGCGTCGTGGCCGTTGTCGGCCATCGGGCTCGAAGAGGGGCTGTAGCCGCCCTCGTGGAAGAGCGAGGAGCTCTCGGGCTGGGTGCTGGCGAAGCTGTCGCTCGACGATCGCCGGCGCATGGCAGCGTTGGTGCCGAGACTGCTGTACCTCCACGGCATCTCGGGCGGCTGGAGCGAGTCGCGCTTCGATGGTGCCGCCCCTCTCCTCATCGAGGCGCGGCGGCTCGAGGGCTTGGACCCGGGCGACGTCGGCGAGGCGGGATCCCCATCCTGCCCTGCTGCCTTGGCCGGGTGCGAGCGCCTCTTGGAAGCGTCCTTCTTGCCGGCTGCGTCGCGGCTGCTACCTGTCGACGTGCGACCGGGCACGGGGCCGACCAGGGCCAGCGGCTTGGGGTTGAGACCGAGGCCGAGGAGGTCGGCCGACTCGCTACCTGGCAGCCGCATAAACGTGTCGCGGCCGGCGATCATGGGGCTGGTCGAAGGCGTCGAGAAGCACTCGGGCACGCCCAGACCGCTTCCGGGCGGGAGCAGGTAGGGGTCGGGCGACTCCATGCCTTCCTCGTCGCTGCTGCAGCGCGCCAGCTCCTCCTGGAGCCAGGCGGCCTGCTCGGCCAGCAACTGGCTCGAGACGACCGAGCTCATGGTGCCGGTCCGGGTGCGCTTGCTGACGTGAAGCGTGGGCAGCGCCGGTAGCGCCGCCTGCTGCTTGAGGGCGACGGGCGACGGGCTCTTGTGCGACGAGGCGGACGGCGGCGTGTCCTGGAGCGACTCGCTGCCCCACGTCGGGCTGCTCCCGTAGTCGCTGTCGATGAAGCGGATATAGTCGTAGTCGGGCGAGCCTGGCGAAGGGTGGGTCGACGTCGTGGGCGAAGTATTGCTGGGCGCCATGGGGCTGGCGCGCGACCACTGCTCGTGCGAAGGGTTGCCCGGCGAGAAGAAGCGCGCCTGACGGCCCGTGGCGGGGCTGTAGCGCCTCCTCGATGGCGACCGCGTGCCGTCCTCCTCGGTGATGCTCTGCATCAGCGTCGATGCGCGGAAGCGACGCGTTGGCTTCGACTCGTCTGTGGCGAGCGTGCTGCTCCTTCGGCGGCCGGCCACAGCGGTGGGCTTGGTCCCGGACAGAGGCGAGGGTGCCGCCGGCGTCGTCGCCGACATCGTCGTCCTCATCGAGGAGGCGAATGAAGCAGTGGCACTCGTGGCCGGTGCCGATGAGGGTGAGGACGCCGGGTCGGCCAGTCGCGAGGACGCCTCGCGTCCGGGATGGATCATCGAGCGAGGTCGGGGCACGGTCGCGAGCGTGGATGCCGACGCCGTCGTGCTCGAGCGAGGCCGGGATCGCCTCACGGGGACGTCGAAGGCCACAGCCGTGGGGCTCTGGCTGTCCTTCTTGCCTGATGGAGCCTGGCGGGCCGGGAGGTGCGCACAGAGCTCCTCGAGCTCGCTGGCAAGGCTCGCGATGCTCGAGCTCGAGTCGTAGGTGACGTCGCTGTCGGCAGACAGATCACGGAGGCTAAAGTCGCTGCGCGCCCGGCGATGCTTGGGCGTCGAGACCTTGATGCGGACTGTGGCGCCGGATCGAAGGTCGTTGCGGAGCCCGTTGCGCCGGGCAGCTGCAGCCGCTGCGGCTGTCAAGGTCGAGGCGACCGTCGTCGCCGTCGAGTAGCCGCCGTCGCTCGACGCGTCGCCGCCCTGGTCGGCCTTTGGGACGGTGAGGCCGAAGCGAGCCGCCGAGTTGGGTCGTGGCGTCTGCTCGGATTCGGTCGAGGAAAAGGCATCGTGCGTCGTGGTGGGCGTGGTGCTGCTTGAAGGCTCGCCGGGCAAGCCCGATGATGACGGCGCCGAAGACGACGGCTCCGACGACGGCTCCGACGGGGCCATGGCCGCGTGAGAGGACTGTGAGAGCATGGCTTGCCAGCTGAGGACCCGGCGATAGGGCAGGATCGAGCGCCTGTTTGGCCGGTCTTGGTACGAGTCGCGGCGTGGCGCGAACGGTTGCTCGGACGAGAATGTGCGAGAGTCGGGACGATGGTCGCCGACGTTCTGGCTCCTGCGACGCTCGGCGAGGAGAGTAGGGTGTGCCGACGATGGACGGGTGGGGGGCACTGAGGAGGAGCGCAGGTAGGGGAGGTTGACGTGGTAAGTACCTGAGCTCGACATTGGGATGCTGCGGGCGAGATCGATGAGGAGCGGAAGGGAACGGCGACAACGGAGCAAAAGGAGCGACGGCAACGAAACCGTATGGGAGACTGAGCGGCTAGCAGGGACAAGCTGGGGCGTCGAGCAAGACGCTGGACGGAGCGCGAGGCAAGAGGTCGTGCCCTTGACCCTGGGGCCATCGGTTGTCCAGGTGCTGCCCGGGCAAAGGAAGGCACGCGGGAGCAGGAACCCCCAACACGGTGGCGAGCAGGAACGAGAGATGGAGCGACCGAGCAGAACGTGCAGTGCCAGCAAGGGAGGGGAGAGTATAGGCGGGGATGGAGAGCGGTGGCGAGGGGAGGATCGTTGAGAGTCGTCGAGAGCGAGGCGAGCGGACCTTCATGAGCTCGACCGCAAACGACGTCGCAAGGCCAGGCCAAGGAGGGAGCGTGCCACCGTGCGCTGCCAGGATGCGCGCTGGGAAGGTGACGTCCAACCCAGGAGGGCTAGGCTGAGGTCCCACAAGATTGGCCTGCGTCGGTACGGGCAGGAGGGGAGGAGTTGCGGACTCGCTCGTCTGCTGGCCAAGGCGAGGAGCAAGCAAGGTTTGCAGGCCGCCCCTCCCGACCACTTTCTACTGCAGGCTCGACGACTAATGGCTCGATGGCGACGACTAGCGTCCCTATGCCAGGTCGAGCAGCAGCAGATGGGATCGCCTCGGATGGAGAAAGAGCCCGGCGTTGTGGCCCCGCCAAGCGCGCCCCGGTTGCCTGGATGAAAGAGGCGGCGAGGGGCGGCGACAACGGCGGTCCGGGGCGCAACCTTGGATCCAGCGGCACCGACACCGGGCGTTGGAGCCGTACGTGGGTACGTACGGTGCTGCCGCGTCCCTCTGAACGAGTGTGGGTGACATGAGGCCGCGCCATCATGAAAAATGGACAGGCGACCGACCGGCCGGACGAGCGAAGCAAGGGCGTGGTTGCCATGGCAAGCGATGCCAGGAGGCCCGTCCTGTCCTCGTCGTCCTCGTCCTCGTCTGGGTGCGCGATGTGGCCAGAGCAGCGTCGGCCAGAAGGCTGCCAGCCGCTCATCGAGGACGGGGAGCGGCACGGCATGGCAACGTGCCACCTCGCGAGGCGACCGAGAGGCCGACCGACCGACTCGCCGGGTTCGAGGGCCAAAAAAGAAGCAAAGGTGGCGTCGCGTCCGGTGTTGGATGCATTGTCCGCTTGCCTCTCGCAGCGAGTGGCCGGCGAGGCCAAGAGGCTAGGATCCCACGCCCGCGGAGCCAGAGGGCAGGGCAGCGTAGGGCAGGGCAGCGTAGGGCAGAGCAGACAAGCAAGAGCCGCAGAGGCGGCTGCTGCTGCTGCTGCTGCATATGCTGTGGCCCATATGAAGAAGCAAGGTTGGCCGTCATGCGATGGTCGTTGGACGACAACCGGCGAGGGAGGGACCTCGGTGGCTCTGCCTAGCCTCCGGCCTCTGTGCGGCGAAAGAAGCAGATGCACAGAGAGCGGCAACCTAGCACCGCTGGCGTGGAAAAGGGCAAGCGAGGCAGGCGGCCAAGGCAAGGCTGGCAGACCCTGACAGGCACCAGCCACAGCCACGGCCTCGGCCACGGCAACGGCAACAGCCACAGAAAGAGCAGCCAAGCCACACGGCCAGCCAGGCCCGCCGACAGCCGCCAGAAACCTTCTGAGCGGACTGGGGGCCCACTCTAGTCCCGCCTGGCCTGTCTGTCGTCCCTGCCTCGCGCCGTATCCCTCGCCCGCCGTTGACATTGACCAACGACGACGGTGAGGGCAATGATATGGCGGCAAGGCCACGTACTAGCTCGCCAAGACCAGCGGGGCCAGCTCTCGTCGCATGCTAGGCGGGCAATCAACCAGCGTAGCGCAGCTTAGCGCCTGGCTCGTCATCGTCGACGAGGCGTGCCTACGTGCGTGCGTGATGGATGAAGCGCAAGCCTCGTGGGCCCAGCTGAGAGCAAGCGACGGCCACAGCTAGAGGCAGGCAGGCAGGCAGGCAGGCAGGCAGCTGAGGGAGCGTGCGGGCGAGAGAGGGAGCGCGACGTTGCAACAACCAAGCAGCAAGGCGCCATCACGACGCGCGCTCGGCAAAACCGCCTGCCCGCTCCTCGCCGCCGCCCGCCCGCAGCGTTGCCGCGCATGCACCTGCTTGCACCGCTTGGCCCGCCTGCCCGAACCGGGTCAGAGCGTGGGGTCCCAGCCAGCCGGACGCCACCGCCATCATCACCGCCCGCCGCCATCGACAATGATGCAAATCTGCGATCAACACCACGGCGGCGGCGGGGCAGCGCTTTGCCCATGGGGTCCCCTCGCCGCTCTCATCGATCAGAGGGCGCGACAACGTACGTGACGTTCTCTAACCTAGCACCGACCGCCGTTGCTACCCGTGCCGTGGGGGCGAGGAGCGTGACCCTCTCTAAACTTCGTCGGCATCGATGAGGGCAGGGCAACCTTCGACGACGACGGCCAAGAGGCGCCTGACGGCCTCGCCTCGCCCGCCCCCCGGATACAGGTGCAAACGACGGGCAGCCGCGGCTACCCGTCGATCATCATCGACGACGACTGCGTCCGAACCGGGCCCCGACGGACACAATAGCGAAACGAAACGAGACTACGAGGCTCGCGGCTCGCTGCACTCACCCTAGATTATTAAGTCTTTGGACGAGCCTAGAGTAGAGTCGGCCTTGCTTGCAGCTGTCTCTAGCTCCTCTGCAGGTCCAAAGGCTGGGCGGCGTTGTCGGAAGGCTGGCGACGCGGTACTGTCGGGCTGCGTGTGTGAATCACACTACTCTCCGGTCGTCCTGATGATCGAGTGACAGGCAGGCAAAGCAAGCCGAGACGCCGCAGGGTGCTTCGTCTGCTTGCCCTGGGAACCTTCGCTGGTCGGCTTGTCGTGGCAATCTACGGCAGCAGAGTGCCTGGTTGTCACACGTCCGGTGCGCTGGTCAGCTGGTCAGTTGCTGCTGACGCGCCAGGCAAGGTCGGCTGGATCGGTGAGAGGCGCCCGCTCGTGCGCGTCTTGTGTCGATCAGGAGCAGTAGCTCGCGCGGCGCCAGGTCGTGAGCGCAGGCGCGGGTCGTCGGATGTCGATCGGCGTGACGGAGCGTGGGGCCGGTGGGTTCCGAGCGCGTGTAATGAAGCCGTCCGCAGTAGTGGCGATCCAGGCGCAGGGCGGTGCGGTGCGGTGCGGTGCGGTGCTGTCGAGCTGCGGCGAGGTCGGTCGGTCGGTCGGTCGAGAGGGCGGATGCGAGCCAGCTAGCTCGGTCGGAAACAAATGAACCCAGGCGATGGCGGCCAGAAGAGTCGAAAGTGGCCACGATGGCGATGGCAGGCGTGATGATGGTGGTGACAGGGGGGATGAACTATGAACGATGACGGGTGGTGGTGGTGGTTGGTGACGACGTTGGCGGCTCAGAGACGATGACCGTAGGTGGTCGGTCGGCGGGCGGGTCGAGCTAAGAAGGTAGGCGTGCTCGATGATGGGGTCAGAGGAGGTCCCGGACAGGTCATCAGTCGGTCGGTCGGTGATGCTCAAACCAGGGGGCAACGATGCATTGGAGCGGCGACCACGGATGGGTGAGCGGGCATAGTCATGCGGATGCCTGCCTGTAGCTCTTGCTCGACCCGAGCCACAGAAGAGGTACCGTACCGTACCTTGCCTTGCTCTGCCTGGCCTGGGCTTGTCGGCGTACGATACCGTCACCATAAGCCAGAGGTACCGCGCAGCCCCTCGAACGTTGCGCGCCCAAAGGCAGGCAAGCGCAAAGCCAAACTTGTGTGCCGTGACTGTGCGTGATGCTAACGTGTGAGAAGCGGCCCGAGGGGCGGGAGGAGCGGCAACGTCGATATGATGGGACGGACCTCCTTGCCGCTTGGAAGAGGCCAGGGAAGGGTGACAGCAGGCAGGCAGGCAAGGCAGGCAGGCAGGCAGGGACCCCTTCCATCCTCGGCGGCGGCGGCGGCGGCGGCGGCAAAGCCACGCAGCGCAGCGCCTGCAGAGAGGCAGGCAGGCAGGCAGGGGAACGAGGCGCGGGGGGGAGGCCAACGCCACGAAGGGGGCTCGAGGGCTCGACCCAGCGGCCTGGCTTCATGCGGCCATACGAGTGGTGCCGGTGCGTCGTCGGTGGTCCCTGAAGGCAGGCAGGCAGGGCATGCCTGCAGGAGGTGTCGCGTCGATGGGAAGAACGCAACGCACGCAACCAACTCAGCCAGCCAAGAAGGCCTGCTGGCCTGCCATCCCGTCGAGCACAGATAGAGGCGGATGCTGCCTCTGCTTCGACGCTCGCTGCCCGCCCTTTCTCCTCCATCGCATCGCCAGTCTAGAGTGAGTAGACTGCCCCTTCCGAGACAGGACTAGTGTACAGTACAGAAAGAAGAACAGCTCGAGCGAGGCCGAGAGGCTAGCTGGGCAGGCAGGGGAGACGTGAGGCAAGCCAAGGCAAAGGGCGTGCCTGCCTGCCTGTCTGTCTCTTCTGCCGTCTTGACAGGCAGGCAGGCAGGCACGCGCGCATGGGGCTCGCGACTCTGGCCTGCCTCGCCTATCCTCGCCTCACGAGGCAATCCTGATCGGCGCCCTTGCTTGCGAACCCTGACCTGACCTGTCCTGACCTGGCCGGCGCAGAGAGCGGGCACCTTCAGGCAGGGGCGAGGGGAAGAACGCGGCCACCACCACCGCCGCCTGGCTCGGCACTTTCGGAAAGCGCGGTTGCAAAACCAAGGGTCCTGCCTCGAGGTTAGAGCTCATCTCGACCGACCCCTTGCTCCCTTCCCTTCCCTTCCCTTCGGAGAGGCAATCTCGACCCCTGCCTCTACTCTTTCTGGTAGGCCGCGATCCTTCCCCCCCTACCCCTCCTCGGCCCCTTGTTGCTCCGCCATCCTCCTTCGACGTCCCTGCCCTGTCGTCGCCGTAGCCTTCTTTCTGTTCTGGCCCTGATCTTGGCGCTGCGGAGGCCTGTACCAAGGTGGCTGGCTGCTCGGAACATCACGCTGGCCGAAGACGACGGCCCGACCGCACACGCGCAGCAGCAGTGACCCACTAGGCACACTGACAATGGTGTTTGCAAGTCACCGTCAGATGAGGAGGACAAAAGAGGGCGAGCCGACGACGACGAGGATGGTGGCAACGTGCGGTCGTGGTTGGTGGGGCCCGAGAGCGACTCTCGCGCGCAAGCGGGGAGCGGATGCTGCCGGCGCCGTCACCGGGGATCAATCGACGATCTGCTGGACCGCCTTGCGGGCATCTCTCTGTTTGCCTCGTGCCGTCGTGCGGCCGTTCACCGACCCGCTGCCCCTCATACAACTATGCAGCACCCAAGCAGTCGTGGTTGATCCAACTCCATCTCCCGGACAGGACCATGACCACAGGGTCGTCTCTGGATCGTATCTCCTCTGTCGTGTCTAGTATCGGGAGCCGGGGCCGTGATAAACTCGACAGGAAACCACCCACCGGTGGGTGCTACCTCCGGGATGCCCATGGACCAACTCAGCTGTCCACATGGTCGCGGCCTCCAACACGACGCCATGGCCTCCTCTTCGCGCGTAGCTTGTGCACAGGGCACCCCCAGTGCGCAGACTCTCGAAACTCACTCCGACTGTGGCTGATGAGGGGCTCGAGCGGTGCGAGGACCGGCCAGGGAGGTGCATACGGATGTCGGATCCCGGCGGCAAGAAAGCGTCCGACGCAGCACAGTGGCATCTCGATGTCCGACGCGCACAATGCTTGGTCTTCCGGTGAACTGTCGATGGAGGGAAGCTGAGGAGATGGCGATACAGGGAGCCATCTAGGCAAGGGAGGGAGTCAAAGTGTTTAGCTCGCGATCGTCGTCCAGAGTCACCGACGGGAGCATCTGCTTCTGCAGTGGAGCGTCGTCGATGAGACAAGGAAGAAAAGGGGGGAGCGAAGCATGAGCTTCCACCGAGCGAGAGAGCTTCCCTCTGGTCCGGGATGTTGGTGCCGATGACAGGCGAGTGGGCGATCGTCGAGCGACAACGACGACGACGAAGACGGCGAAGACGGCGATGATCTTTCCTTGTGCTCTCCGGGGGACAATGGGCGGACTTGGCCAAGGCAAGGCAAGGAGGACGTACCATGGTGTGGCTACCGTCCGTGGATCCGAGCGTGTCGCCCGGCTCCAGCTGGGCAGGCCCGGCGACGTCTGATCCTTCCGTCCGTTGTTGTCCGGTCGTGTGGAGCCGCTGTTTGCTGTCAAACGACTTCTACCGGCACGGTACTGTAAGCAGATGTGTCGTTGAACACCGGTATTCTGCTGCGCCAGGCCCGGGCGTCGGCTCTGTCCGCCACCACGTCGCGGTAAAGAGTGAGCGAGCGACGAGGGCGACGAGGGCGCGGCGGCGTGGGTATTTGATTGCTTGTGGTTCGGCGGCAGAACGACGACGACGGCCGTAGGGCGGGTGTGCGTGTCTGTGTGACGTCGGAACGTCGAGGGGAAAGAAGGATCGGGGATGCAAGGGGGTTGGCGTGGGTGCTGGTAATTTTCCCTCCTGGCCTTTCCGCCTGGCGCTCTCGAGGCTGAGCCGCAACCCGCGCCGGCTGTACCTACCAACGACACGACAGGAAGCGAGAAACGGCGCGTTGGGGTGCCGCCAGGAACCTTGCCTGCCTTTGCCTCGTGTATGGAAGGACCGGACGGGCATGGCAAGGGGCTTGAAGGGAGACCATGTCGACGAGGATCGAAGAGCTGTCAAGGGTCGTGAGAACGTCGGTGGGCGCAGGCGCATGAGCATCCGCCAGCCCGCCCGCCCGCTCGCCCGCCTGCGATGCAACCGCGGTACCCCCCGTGGTGGTGGTGATGGTGTGGACGCCTGACTTGGCCTGGCTTGGCCTGGCCTGGCCTTGCTGCCTGACACGTTTTGCACTCTGCCTGCCTATCCTGGCTGTCCCGACGTGGGACTTCTTTGGGCCCATGCAGCATCCGCCGTCCCCCTGGCTGGTGCCTGTACCCTTGCGTTGGCTTTCGGCAGCCTCAACTAGCTGTGTGTGAGGCGATGAGATCCGCCCGGGGGAGCTGTCACGACGTCGAGCCGATAGGGTTCTGACAGCTCGCCATGGGCCAAGCTGCGGCCCGTACTGTATGTACAACATCCACAGGCTCGAGGGTGGTCTGCCGATGGCGGGTCCTTGATTGAACTCTCTGTCGACGATGTCAAGGCCTCGAGTCGGGCCTGCTGCGGATCTGAGGGCGTGCAGCGGGGCGCTGGGGCGGGGTGGCGAGAAGCAGGCTGCTGCTGCGGCTGTCGTTTGCGCTCGACGAATGCCAGGCAGCGACAGTATGTAGTACTTAGGTGACGTCGGATGATGCCGCCGTGCTCAGTGAAGGCGACAGCGGCGACTCTTTCAGTGGCTAGAGCGTCGTCGCGCGCGGGCCAGAGGCAAGCATGGCCTGGCGACTGAAAACGCGTGGCGTGAGTTGGCGAGGCAGGCCTGCCTGCTGGCCCTCGCCCAGCTCAGTATGGCCTGGCCAGGCCAGGCAGAGGTCCGCCAAAGCTGCTGCTGCTGTTGACGCGCAAGTGGAGGTTGGGACCCTGTCAGAGCTGTTCGGATCCGAAGTATCGCTGCTTGACCCTGCCCCCGCTTGGGCGCCGGCGCCAGATTTCTTCTGGATTTTTGTTCTGGCATTTTGCGTGGGGCGCCGGCGCTGCCCTGCCAGCTCGAGAATTTTTTGAAGGGCCCTCACCACCACCTTGCAGCTTCGCCTCGACATCAACCGCCTCCAGCATCGCAACGCAACGCCGCTTGCACCATCACCTCGTATCGACACCCTCTCTCACCCCACCATACACACGCAGCGCCACTAGCGACGCACCCCCAGGCCTCACCGCTCGCCCTACTCTGCCCCGTCGCGCTCACCACCCCCAACACCGCCACCGCCATGCCCGACGCCTTCTTCCAGAAGAAGCGCAAGCGAGCTCCCTCGGCGGGCGGCGGCGGCGCCGATGTCAGGTCCGCATCGTCCCCGCGCGCCGGCCCCAGCTCGTCGCGCCGCCACACGGCCACCCTCTCGGCCCACAAGCGCGCCAACCGCAAGCGCCATGACGACGACAACGACTCCCCCGACAACGACGACGAGGGCCTCGACACCATGGACCTCCAGCACCGCTACGACCAGGGGCCAGACAGCGAAGACGAGGCAGAAAGGGCAGAGACGGCCGCAGAGGCCAGGGTCAGGCTCGCACGCCAGTACCTCGACGGCCTTCGCGCCGCAGACCACCCCGACGACGACGGCGCAGACGCCGCCGCCGCGGACCGCGACAACATCGCCGCACGCCTCCAAAAGGACGTCGCAGAGCTCAGCGGAAAGATGCACACCTTTGTCGCAAACCGCCTCGTCGCACCCACCGGCGCCGACCGCGTCCTCCTCGGCGTGCGCGGACACCGCCTCAGCGTCACGGCCGCCGTCGCATCGAGCGACGCCACCAGCCTCTTTACCGCGGGCAAGGAGGGCTCCATCATCCGCTGGAGGCTCACCGACGGCAAAATGGTCCGAGTGCTGCCCAAGCGCGCCAAGCGCCTCGACCAGGACGGCAGGCCGCTTCCGCCCACCAAGTCGCACCGCTCAAAGACGAGCGGCGCAGCCAGGAGGAGGGAGAGGATGACAAAGGCCAAGGGCAAGGCGCGTGCCACCGACGGGCCACACGGCGGCGCGGAAGGGGGCGGGGGCGAGGGCGAGGTTGAGGGCGGGGACGGTGACGAGACGAGCCGCGGCGCAACGGTGGGCGGCTACCTCGATGTGGGCGAGGGCGAGGGGCACACGGACGAGATCTGGGCGCTGGCCGTCAGCGGCGACGGCAAGTACCTGGCGTCGGGCGGCAAGGATCGGCGCATCGGCATCTGGTCGCTCGGCGACGACGACGAGGCGCGGCACGCGGGCGGCGCCGAGCGGTGGCTCAAGGCGCTCGGCGGGCACAAGGACTCGATCAGCGCCCTCTCGTTCCGCCCGTCGAGCTCGGAGCTCTACACGGCGTCGTTTGACCGCACGCTCAAGCTCTTTGACGTGTCGCAGCTGAGCTACATCGAGACGCTCTTCGGGCACCAGGAGTCGATCCTGTCGATGTCGTGCCTGCGCGCCGAGACGGCCGTGAGCGCCGGCGGGCGCGACCGGACGTGCCGCTTCTGGAAGATCCGCGACGAGAGCCAGCTCGTCTTCCGCGCCGGCGCCAAGAGCAGGCTGCGCGAGGTGCTCGAGGGCGGCGACCTGGCGCGGCTCGAGGAGCGCGAGCGCGACGACGAGGAGCAGCAGCGCCGCCGCGGCGTCAAGGAGTCCGAGGTGCGCGCCAAGGCCGCCGAGCTGGTCGAGGGCAGCGTCGACTGCGTCGCCATGGTCGACGATGCCCACTTTCTCAGCGGCGGAGACAGCGGCTCGATTTCGCTGTGGGACCTGGCGAAAAAGAAGCCCGTCTTTAGCGTCGCCGCCGCCCACGGCTTCCACGACGTCGTGAGCGAGACCGAGGGAAAGATCCAGACGCCGCGCTGGATCACGAGCCTCGCCTGCCTGCCCTACGGCGACGTCTTTGCAAGTGGTGAGTGCGCGGTGTACCGAAGCGCCCATGCCGCGCACATGCACGGCGATGGCCGGCGGTGTCCTTGATGCTGACGACGACTCATCCTCATCCTCATCCTCATCGTCTTTTTCGCCATCCCCGCCCTCCCGTCTCTGCAGGTTCGTGGTCCTCAGAGATCCGGGTCTGGGCACTCGACAGCCGTCTTCGATCCTTTAGCGCCCTCTTCCGCATCCCAGCGATCGGGTTCATCAACTCGCTGCAACTCGTCCAGCCTCCGCCCTCTTCGCTCTCGATCGACGCCGAAACGGGACGAAAGACGAGCGGGATCATCCTTCCGGCGCTGTGGAAACGCCGTGACGGTCTCTCGTCGTCGTCCTCGTCCTTGGTGCCCGTCGACGACGAGGAGGGTGACTCTGAAACCATCGAGGATCCCGAAGAGCAGGAGGGGGAGGGGGAGAGGGGGATGGTGAGGGGGAGCAAGGAGAGCGTCCCGCCCTTTTTGGTCGCTGCCATCGGCCAGGAGCCCAAGTTTGGACGGTGGTTCAAGATCAAAGAGGCAAAGAATGGCGCCCTCGTCGTGCCGTTTGCCTTTGAAGCCTAACTTGGTGCAGGGCAGGCATGCCCCCGACCGACGCGATGCCCTCGGTAGCTCCAGAGCTTGGTCCGTGTCGCGATGCCACCACTTCCCCCGCCTTTCCCTCCCCCTCGCACCCTCCTTCCCCCTCTTTCGATCCTCCCCTCAAAACATCCGCATCCTCATTCGCACCTTCATCCGCATGCATGCAGAACCAATCGAGCTGACCTGTCAGATCAGGGATGCGTATCGATTCGAGCGCGTCGGGACGACAAGAGGGGGATAGCGTGACAGCGAGAGAGAGAAAGAGCCAAGGAGCAGAGCGCGTGGGGGAACGGCGGGAAAGATGCAAGTGGACTGGGGCTCGATGGGCTTCGAAACGCGGACAGCGGGTATGGATCTTGGGTGCTGAGGTGCCAGAGAATGGGGACGAGGACGAGGACGAGGGAGCATGCACGCGCGCGCGAGAGAGAGAGGGAAAGGGAGAGGAGGCCGGGGAAGCAGACGACGAGCCCGCCCGGCGCTCCACTACGAGATAAAGACTTTGCGCAGGCTGGCAAAGGAGTAAGTCTCGCTTGTGCGCGGGCAGACGATCGTACTGCCGTCGCGGCTCTTGTCGACCATCTCTTCGAGCGCCTGCGATGTGGAGTGAGGGCATGGGATGAAGGACAATGGGGATGTCAGTCAGACCTCCAGCGACACAAAAGGAACATCGGAGCAGCGCACGCCCGACTCACCGAAAGCGCGTACACCCTGCCGTTGGGCATTGCCATGGGCGGGTTGTTCTCGTCCATGACCTTGCCGCTCAGGCTGCAGACGAGCGTCGAGTTGGCGTGGTGGCTCCACGGCACCTCCCTCGCCAGCGTGCCCAGGCCGTCGGTGTCGCAGACGGGGCAGTCGATGTTGCGGTCGTCGGTCGTCGGCCTGCCCGTCGCACGGCCGCGAGCCAGCGCCTGCGCGTGCGTGTGCGGCGCGATGCCCGACGACATCATGCTGCCGAGGTACGAGAGCGGCGACGAGCCGCCAGGGGCCCGCGCGCCTCCTTCGCCACGATCGAGCGCGCTACCGCTCCCGCTCCCGCTGCTGCTGCCGTCTACGCCTCCACCGGCAGAGCTGCTGCCTCCTCCCATGGCCGGTGGGAAGCGCGACGGCACCGAGACGGCGTCGGATTGCGTCGCGTGGCCACCCTCGATCAGTGCGGCCGAGGCGGCGTCGGCAGCCGTACGCCCGCCGAGGTGGGCGGGCGCTCCCGTCGAGCCGGCAACGAGCGATCGCGCCTCGTGGCTGTAGCAGGCTGGTACCTTAAGGCTCGACAGGCCGGCGCTCAGCGCAATGTGCAGAATCGGCTGCAGCGGCAGGCTGTGGATCTGCAGCGCGCAGACGCGGAAGCTGTCGCGCAGCGAGAGCCAGCGGTACGGCGTATAGAGGTCTTCGTAGGCCCAGCCGTCCGGGCCGCACGCGATCAGGCCCATGGCGCGCGACACCTGCTTCTTGATGGCCTCGTGCGCCGACCGGTCGTACTCGGCGTCCTTGTCGAGAGACGCGGACTCGGCCGCCGCCGCCTTGGACGGCGACGATGCCGAGGGCATGGCGGCCAGCGCCGCGACGGCAGCGCTGTGCATCGGCAGCAGGTGGCGTCGCAGGTAGGCTATCGCCTCGCGCAGCGATTCGGGCGTACGCACCCGCACCAGCTCGATGTACTCCTGGAGGCGCAGGTCGAACTCGAGCGGACTCTTGATCTTGCGCAGCATCGTCTTGTTCTCCGAACACCAAGCCAGCGCTGCCGTGCAGCTGGGTACGGCGGCGGCGGCGGCGGCGGCGGCGGCGTTTCGAGAACCTCGAACGGACGCCTGGCCGTCGTCTTCGTCGCCGTCGCCATCGTCGTGGCCGTTGTGGTCGTTGTTGAGCTGCCAGCCGGGCGGGACGAGGGACTGCTCGATTGTGGCAATCTCGGCAAAGAGGTCGGTGTCGACGAGGTCCTGGATGCCTCGAGCCTTTGCCAGCTCGTCTGCCGAGGAGCGATAGCCGCGGCGGAGCATGAAGTCGACGAGCATGCGGTCGAGGCGGACCTTGGACCACTCTGCAAATTCGGGGCTGGCGGAGCTGTCGATGGAATGGAGGTTGCTGAGGTGGTCGGTCCTCGACTGGGCCATGCGGAGCGTCTGCTTGGACTGCTGCGCCAGCGGGAGCATCTGCAGTGGACCGGCGGGGAGGCGAAACGGGGGTCGGGTCAGCGAGGTGCCTTCATGGGCGGAAAGCAAGAGCAAGGAAGAGGCTGCTCACCTTGCGCTTCAGCCCGCGCAGCCTGCCGAGCATGGCATCGAGGCTCCTTTCAGCCTCTTGCCTGACGGCGTCTGGATCGGAGGACGAGGACGAGGGCGAGGGCGAGGGATGCGGGAGCGGGGATGACGAGGCTGGGGGTGGCCGGCTCGCTGCCACCTTTGCCTCGAGGTCGTTTAGGGTGGACGAGCAAAAGATGAATTCGCGCTCGATGAGCCTCTGCTGCGTGCGCTGCTGCCTGCGCAGCTCGTCAAAGGGGAGCCTTGCGAATGGCTGTTCGAGGAGGAGGATGCCGTCGAGGTTGGGCCTCGAGGAAACGGGCTGCTGCTGGGTGACTGATGCCGAGGCCGATGCGGACGCCTCGACAGACTGCTGGGGCGGCTGCGGAGGCTGGCCGGCCAGCTGGGCCGAGGCCATGCTGTGCAGAGGCGGCGGCGGCTTCGGACGCCGAGGTGCGCTACAGGAGGTTGCGGCGGGATTCCAGCGGATGCGAGTGCAGCCGCTATCGCTTGAGGGCGATGAACAAGTTCAGGCGAGGGCTTGAGGGGATAGCGGGCTGTGATGGCGGTGATGGTGAGGATGGCAGTAATGGTGGTGGCGGCGAAGGTGGCTGCAGAGGAGGTAGGGTTGCGCGCCGGTGCGATAGGGCTCACCAGAGGCAGCAGGCTAGGCTAGGGGCCCAAGCTGCGCCTCGCACTCGCCTGACCTCGCTGGACCCTGCGCAACAAACGTCTGCAGCACGACCGGCCAGGCCAGGCCAGGTCAGGCGCCGGTGGAGCAGATCGGCTCCATCTACTTCATCGGGGACCGGATCCCGATGCCTTCCTTGCCGCGATGACCTTCGGCTCGGCTCCGACCCGCTCGCTCTCGAGGCCAGCGGGCTGGGATGATAGGCTGGGCTGGGTTGGCCATCGCGCGGTATCGATCGAACCACCCGACGCTGCGACGCGCTGTCTCTGACATCGGCTGGTGCCGGGAAGCGACGAGGCTAGGCTGGGGCGAGACCAAACTCAACCCACGCACGGGGTGATGTCATGCCTCTGGCCGCCCTTCTGCAGCCGTTGGTTTCGGGAACCGGCCGTGCGCGCTGCTGGTGGTTTGGATGTGGCTGCAGCGGTTGCGCTTGCTGCTGGGTTGCTTCTGTGCAGCAGCAGCAGCAGCAGCCACCAGCCAGCCAGCCAGCCAGCCGGAAGAGGAAGCAAGCAGGCAGGCCTGGCCCCGTGTTCCCGCCCCGCCCAGCCAGGTTTTCGGGTCGCCTCGCCCGCTTGGCAGGGCCGGCCTCCGAGCCTCGTTCGAGCCCGCCAGCGTGCGAGCAGCAGCAGCCAAGCAGAGCCTGCTTTTGTGTCTGGCCAGGAGCGGGCGCGCCGTTCCGGTCGTGCATGTGGAGGCCGAAAGCCCGCTGCGCACCCCGATCGCGGCCGCTGGATCGCCGCGGATCGAAGCCACCGCAGCAGCAGCAGCAGCTGCCCTTTCCGCCTTGCCTCCCTGCCGTTGCTGCAAAGGCCGCCGCAACCCAACGTGGCGCCACCTCGTCTTTTTCCAGACCGAGGCGGAAAAGGGCGAGCTGCTCGCAAGCCAGGCCAGGCCAGGCTAGCCAAGAAGGCATCGCGATCGGCCTCGTGCTGTTTGTGCTTGAGCTTCTCAACGTGGGGCGAGATCGGACCAGGAGCCGCAGCGTCCGCACAGGAAGACTCAGCGCAGCGCCTTGCTGCTTGTTTTCCGACCGGGAAGCCAGCGGGCAACCCTGCTGTTTGCTGCTTGGGGGGACACCTGTCGATCTGCCGTCGAGATCTCGAGCAGCGCCAGAGAAGCGCGGGCAGGCGGGATGGTCTGGCAGCAGGCCAGACTCCCCTGCCTGGCCATATCGGATCACGATCCGCCGCCGCCACATCGTCGTCGTTGTCGACGTCGGCCTGGCCGTGGCCGTAACTACGTGCGTGTTGGGCCGACCCGCCCAGGCAGGTCAGGCCACAACGAGACCGAGAAACAGGATGGCGGGGCGATCCGACGAGGCCACCGCGGCCGCCATCGCGAGACGCAGCGTGCACCGGGTCGGCCTGCCCTCCTTGCGACTGCGGGCGGGGAGGTCTGCCTGCTCTGCCTGCTCTGGCGGTGGTGGGCGCCGTTTGGGTGGTGACATCGATGCCAGGTAGCCTCGGCTGTCCTGGCCTGGCTCGCTGCCGCTGGGGTGGTGGCCACGCCCTGGCCCTGCGAGAGGGTTTGTCGCCGTCGGCCTGCCTGCCTGCCCGTAGCCTGTCTGCCCTCCCGCCTGCCCGGCTGGCCGCGACGTTGCCTGCTTGCTTGCCTGCTTGCTTGCTTGCTTTCCTCCTCCCTCGCCCTCTGGCTTTGCCTCGCTGCCACCGTCCCCTCTCTCACATCCACCCTCGCTCGCCCGGCCTCTCTCTCTTGCCCGCAAGACGTTTCGATCCATTCGGCTGTCGACCCTGGCCATCTTGGTCCTGCCTGTCCTCATTGTGCTCATTCGGGCACCCCCCGCCTCGATCCACTGCCCGCACACTCTTCCCGCGCCCCTCCCTCCCGCCTGCCCGCCGTATCGCGGCCAGCCGGAGTCAGAGTCATCGCTAGCGTGCTGGCCCTAGTCACAGAGTACTGTAGCTCCCTCTGAGTCCACCGCTTGACTCCGTCGCCGCCATCGCCATCGCCAATCGCCCTCTCGTCGACCAGCCTTCCGCCCATCTCCATCGCCCTCGACGTGCCATCGCCCCGCCTGCTCCCGACCTCGAGCATCCGCCAGCGCCACCCTCTCGCCTGCCTGACCAAACCCAAGTGCGACAGCGCTACGTCAATCCCTGCCCGGCCCCCTCTTCCTCTCACCTTCCGCCCCGCTCGTCGTCGTCGCCCCCCATCGCCTGTTTCTCCTGCGCCACCTCACTCGACTCACCACCCTACCCTCCCTCTATCGGCGTGAACCCTTCCTCGCCGGCTGGTTTCTCTCTCGACTCGCCCTGCCTCCGGCCTGCCACGACAGCAGACAGTTCTACCCGCCTGCCTGTCTGCCTTTCCGCCCACCCGCTTGCCAGCCTGCCAACGAAGCAGCCTGCTTCGGGTTGCCCTGCCCGCTTGCTCGCGCCTCCAACCGCCCGCATGACTGTGGTCGCCACTTCCATCGCACCCTGATCCTCGCCCCCCTCCACCACCCCATCGCCGAAGCGTCCGACTTCCAGCTTTGCGCACCACCAAGCCACCCCGCTTCTACAGCTTCCGCATCTCATTCGACCACCTTCAGCCCTCTCGCCACCTTCTTGTGCCCTTGGCCTCGACACCACCACCACCACCACCACCGCCGCCGCCGCCAGCAGCAGATCGCCCTCGCATAGTCACACTCCGGTTCCAATCCTTCGCTCCTAGCTCGACGCAACCGGCCATTACTGCATATTCGACCCGTCGATTCCGCCCGCAGCCTGCTCTTCCCGATCTTATTGGCATCCGAGCCCCTCGTCTGTCCCACATCACATAGCTACGCTTCCCTTCGGCGCAGCTTCCTTCCTTTCACACGCCGCCCAGCATGGCCGCGACCAAGGCGACCGCCAGCGGCTCTAGCGGGTCGCACAACGCTTCCACGTCGAACACCACCGCCGCTCCTGCTGCCTCGTCCAGCAACCTGGGCAAGCGCAAGTCGGTCAGCGTCGCCTCTTCGTCCGATGCCGGGGACGACGAGGGCGACGACGCTCGCGGCAGGTCCCCCTCGAAGCTCACCGCCACCGGCAAAGTTTCGGCTTCCCAGCAGCTCGTCCCCGTGCCCGGCAACCCAGATGCACCGCTCGTGACAAAGAGGACACTCCAGAATCGTGAGTGCACGCGCGACGCCGCCACCCATGGCCGCTGTTCGAACAGGGGCGCTGACCGTCTCTGCCGTCGGTCGACATCGGCCCGGTCTTGTCTCCCTGTCATCTCGTTGCGCCCCTGCAGGCAAGGCACAGCGCGAGTTCCGAAAGAGGAGGGAGGCCCGCGTCAAGGATCTCGAGGAGCGGGTCCGGCGCTACGACGAGCAGGGCGTCGAGGCCAACATGGCCCTGCAGCAGATCGCAGAGTCACTCAAGCAGGAGAACGAGGCACTCAAGAGCCTCCTCGTCCGACTCGGCTTCGGCCACATGATTGGCGGCGCGCTCGAGGGCGTTCGCGGCCCGGCCGTCAGCTACCCCATGCCGCCGCACAGCTTCCCCGCCATGGACATGAGCATGGCCTCGTGGGCCAAGGGGGCGGGCGCGCCTACCAACGTATCCTCCGCTCCCTCCGCTGACGCCGCCTCTCGGCGCGGCACAAAGGCGGATGGCATCGACATGACGGCAAGCGGCGCGCAGAAGTCGTCGTCGTCTGGCGTCACCGCTCAGCCGCAGTTCCACCCGCCGGCAAGCGACAGCGTCAACCCGAGCCTGCTCAGCGACGCGCCGAAGCCGGAGACGGCTGCCAGGGCAAAGGAGGAAGAAGGTGGTCCGTTCAACAGCGACTGGTTTGCCCAGCTGGCGCAGTCGGGTCACGGCAAGGACGACGACGATGACGAGGGCGACGCCGCCGCCGCCGACAACCGCACTTCGCAGGCGTCTGGCCCCGTGGCCGCCTCTTACGACGGCGGCAACGCGCAGCAGAACCGCTTGCACCAAGGCCAGCAGCAGTCGGCCTCGGTCAACCCGATCCTTTCGCTCAACTTTGGCGACTCGGGTGCGGACAACAAGAGCCAGCAGCAGCAGCAGAACGGCAAGGGGAGGGAGCGCCAGCAGCCGTCGCCGTCCAAGTACGGCGCTAGGCTTGGCCCCAGGGTCAATGACCTCACCCCCAACACTGCGCTGCGCAACTTCTTCAGCGACTTTGCAGCGCCGCCCTCGAGCAACGGCAACAACGGCGGCCTGCAGTCGAGCACCAACGCCAGCAACCACGGAGCCTCGGGCTCGGCCATGCTCGGCGACGCGTCAGCTGGCCGCGGCTTCGGCATGCCCGCCTTTTCGAACTCCTCTGGTCCCGGCGGCAACAGCGGCGCCGGCAACATCTTCCCCATGCCGCTGCCGACGCACCAGAACGACGCGCTGCTCAACCCGAACCCGATCCCCTTCGCCTTCAACCTGAGCAACACGCGGAGCCCTCCGGACCAGAGCTGGTGGAACCAGATGGGCGGCGGCCAGTTCACCGACGCCGACAACAGCATCCTCGACGAAAAGGCGCAGGCAGTCGCCCAGGCCACGGCCGCCCTCAACGGCGGCAACGGCAACAACACCAACAACAACAATAGCGGCAGCAACAATGGTGCACAGAGCCCGTTCGACCTGTCGGCTTTTCTGACTGGGGGCATCACGCCCGGAGGGGGCTTTAATCTAGGCCCGCATGCTGCCCCCGGAAACGTCGACTCTGCGTTTGGGAGCGGCTTCAACTTTGGCAACGCCGACGATCCTCTCGGAAAGCTCAAGGATGGCGGCGACAAGGCGGCGCCCGCCGCGTCGCTGCTGCCCGCGGGCCTCGGCGACGGTGGCAAGGGCGCGGGCAACGGCAACAGCAAGTCGCTGACGCCCGCCGAGCACGCCCAGATGTTTCTGCGCCTCCTCGAGGCCAAGATGGCGCGGCAGAACGTAAGCCCGTACACGTCGCTCGGATTCCAGCCGCCGTCGCAGATGATGCAGCAGCAGCAGCAGCAGCAGCAGCAGCAGCAGCAGCAGCCGGCGGCCGCCGGCAGCGACGGCCGAGCCAATTCGTCGCCGCTCTCGTTGAACCCGGATCAGGATGGCGGCGACCGCCCTGCCTCGCCGGCGCTGACGCTCAAGCTCTCGTCGCCCAGCCTGTCGCCGATCAACGTGTATACGCGCCTGTCGCAGCACCCGGCCTTTCTCTCGACGGACGCGTCGGAGCTCGAGGAGCTCGTCGACTTTATCGACCTCGACCAGCAGCAGCAGCATCAGCAGCAGCAGCAGCAGCGCAAGGCGGGCAACGGCACGCTCCTCTACCCGCCCTCGGCGGCTGGACTGACGCCGAGCCTGTACGGCGCCGCGTCGGGCGGCGGCACGGGCAAGCTGGGCTCGAAGCCATCGGCCCCGTCGGACGAGGCCGGAGTCGAGGTCGACGAAAAGGCGCTCGACAAGATGCTGGGCTTCCTCGACCAGAGGACGCCGCGCGGCGATGCCCCGCTCAGCTACGGCCAGGACTTTGTCGTCTGAGCGGTCCGTCACCCACGTCGTGCACGACGCATCCCGCCTCGTCGTCGTCGTCGGTGCTGCGCCCGTCGCTGCCGCCTGTCGCCGCCATCATCCATCGCACCGCATTCGTGTATAAGTACCTTGTCCTGTATCTCTTGTCTCTCGTCTGTCGCTGTCCCGTCTCGTCTCTTCCCCTGCCTCTCCCTCTCGTCAGTCGTATCGCTTCTTACCATTATGGATTCACAGTAGCGCCTCTTTGAGTTGCGTCGCTTCGCCATCCCGCATATACATATGGGCCGCTACGCCTCTGAGCTAGCAGCCAGGCTCTCGATCTCTTTCCCCCTGTCTCTTTGCTTACGTTCGCACCACTCATTCCGGATCCAGTCCAGACGCGCGAAACTCGAGCTCCATCCTCGCCGTCCATAGCCCGCTTCTAGCCGCAGCCGCAGCCGCTCCCGCTTCCGCTCCTTCTCTCTCTCTCTCTCTCTCTCTCGCTCCCTCTCCAGCGCTTCCGTCACACCCGCCAGACTTGCCGTCGTGATCGTTCTTGGGCTCTCTTTCGACCTGTCCTCCTTTTCCTCGCCGCTCCCGTGCCTTGCAACATAGTCGGGTCGATGCCGAGGCCTCGTTGCCTTTGCATTGCCAGGGAGCGTTCCGCATATCGAGTTCCCCTCGCCAATCTTGCAAAAGAATGCTGTTATCGGCCCAGTCCAAGTGGATTGATCATGACAGCTGATGGAAGAACAGCCCCTCCCTCGCCCGAACGGGAGCTGATGGGCAGATTGGAGCGGTGCTGGAGGAAAGAGCCGGTCGCGCAAAGTCGGAACAGGTCGGGATGACCTCTGGCCCCCTCTCTCTCTCTCTCTCTGGGTCGGTCGGACAGGCGAGCTTCCGATCCATACCGACCGGGCCCCGGCATTCGCCATCATCAACTCCTGCTCTGACGATTCTCGATGCTCGTCATCGCCGCCGCCGCCGGTACGTGGGCGTGCAGACGGTACCATACGCTGCTCGTGTGGAAGGGCCTGTGAAAAAGAGAGAGGCAGCGGGCCAAGGGCTGGCTTGTCACGGCTACCGTATGAGGCCAGGACGTCGAGCCGGGGGGCGGGGGCCCAAGTCCAAGGGCCGCTTTGATCCGCCCCACCGGCCTCCCGGCCCCACGCCTCGCTCCCCCGCCTGCGGGCTTTCACGCTTGGCCTGGCCTCGAGCAACGTTTTCCGTGCGGAAGTCGCTCGCCCCCTCACCGGCAACGCCCCGGCCACCCAAACGACCCTGGCCTGGCCTGGCCCGGCCTGGCCCCGCCCCCGCCCAAGGGCCTCGCTCGATCCGCCCAGTCAGGCTTGGCCCCTGCCCCTTTCCTGGGACCGCGCCAGCCAGCCAGCCGGTCCGGAAATCGACGCAGGGCTGCTGGCCGCGGGGCTGGCGGTTGGCCCAAACGCCCCTGCCCTGCCCTGCTGGGCCGACGTCGATGCGTTGGGCCTGCCTCCAGCCTCAGCTCGGCCCGCGCCGCCCTGCCCCCATCCTTCCTGCTCCGTCGCTACCAGCACAACCTCGACCACCACCATCACCATCTCTCGTAGACTCACGCTCGCATCCGTCGCCACAACTTTGCACACTCTTCACCTCCCTCTCTCCTTCTCTCACACACATCCTTTGCAAAAATGGTCAAGGCTACTGTCATGTGGGTATCCCCCCGCCACCCATCGGGCAGGGTCGCACATCGTTCGTCGCTGACACTTCAGACTGCGCTCCTGTCGTTATCGTCGCGACTCCTCGCTCTTCGCGCCTCTTGCAGTGGTGCTGCCGGCGGTATCGGTGAGTGGCATGCTTCGCCGAATCTGGTCGCTGACGAGCGCGACGCACGGGCTGGGCAGGCACCCGCTGACCACGATGACGACCACGGCCTCCGTCCCCCGCCTCCTCGCCCCCACGCGCAGGCCAGCCCCTCTCGCTCCTCCTGAAGCAGTCGACCCTCATCACCGACCTCGCCCTCTACGATGTGTGAGTGTCTCCTTCCCGCGCCGATCCGGCTATGCTCCGTCTGCGTGTCCGTCTGACCTCAGCCTGTCCCTGTTTGTATGCCCGCCACCACTGCAGCGTCAACGCTCCCGGCGTCGCCGCTGACATCTCCCACATCAACACCCCCGCTGTCGTCAACGGCTACCTCCCCAAGGACGACGGCCTCGCAAAGGCCCTCAAGAACGCCGACATCGTCGTCATCCCCGCCGGTGTTCCCCGCAAGGTGAGAAGGCGGAGGCCCCACAGGGGCGAGGAAACGATGGCCGCTGTGGCCGGCTCCGATCTTACAGTCAGACTGACGCCCTCCTCCGCCTTGCGTGTATCTGCCGTTCGCAGCCTGGCATGACCCGTGACGACCTCTTCAACGTGAGTATCGACAGCGGCGGCGAATCTGTCCGAGGTCCTTGCGGCAGACGGCCAAGCTTCGGCGATCTAGACGAGATTGATGCTCGCTCCGGCGGATGTGCGGGCCACCTAGCCCGACCGACCAAGCCCAAATGGCTGACCGGCGAATCTCTTGCATTTCCTGCGCTGCCCTGCCTGGCCCCCCAACATTAATGCCAAATCCAAAATCGCGCCTGCTGCTGCCTGCGCACAGATCAACGCTGGCATCGTTCGCGACATTGCCGTCGGCATCGCCGAGCACTCGCCCAAGGCCTTTGTCCTCGTCATCTCCAACCCCGTCAACTCGACCGTCCCGATCGTCGCCGAGGTCCTCAAGAAGAAGGGCGTCTTTGACCCCAAGCGGTGAGTCTTGCCACCAGCGCTCCTGGGGGCCTCCCATACGCTCTTTGCCAAGGTGCGGGATTTCATCCAGGCTGACACTCGACCCTTGCCGCTTCTCGCCCGCGCCGTCCCGTTTGCCTGTCTGCTCCGCCGCCCGTTAGCCTGTTTGGTGTCACCACGCTCGACATTGTCCGCGCGTCGACCTTCATCTCGGAGGCGGCGGGCAAGCCCACCGAGTCGCTCAAGTACAAGATCCCCGTCATTGGCGGCCACTCTGGTGTCACGATTGTCCCCCTGATCAGCCAGAGCCAGCCCAGCATCGTGAGTGGCGCTCTTGGCCCGTCGTACGCACGCCCTGGCGCTTGCCTGGACTCGCTGCTGACGACGACGACGATGCTCGCCCTGCCGACTCTGCCCCCATCTCCCCTTTCTGCCTCTTGCAGGACGTGTCGCAGGAGAAGATTGAGCAGCTCACCAACCGCATCCAGTTTGGCGGTGACGAGGTTGTCAAGGCCAAGGACGGCGCTGGCTCGGCCACGCTCTCGATGGCCTACGCCGGTGCCCGCTTCGCCATTGCCGTCCTCGAGGCCGCCTCTGGCAAGAAGCTCGAGGTGAGTGGGCAGCGTCGGCCCCGCTACCAGGCGCAGATGTTGATGGAGACTGACCACTTTGCCTCTTTTGCTCTGATTTCGCTCGCCCGTCCGCCCGTCCGCCCGCCCGCCCGCTCGCCCGTCCACAGACCACCGAGCAGGCCTACGTGCACCTCAGCGCCGACTCGAACGGCGCCAAGGAGGTCACGTCGGTTATTGGCAACGACACCCCCTACTTTTCGGTGCCGCTCGAGCTCGGCCCCAACGGTGTCGAGAAGATTCTTCCCCTCGGCAAGGTCAACGAGTACGAGCAGGGCCTGATCAAGAAGGCCGTTGCCGACCTCGGCGGCAACATCAGCAAGGGCGTTGCGTTCATCGAGAGCTCCAAGCTCTGAACGGCAGTCGACTGACCAGCTGCTCTCGCAGTCGCAGTGCATCCGACCCCGCGTCCTTGTTCCCAGCCCGGCCTTTGGAGGCGGAGCGGTCCTGACGGTCGGTAGATGACCCGGGCGCGGGAATCCATGATCGTATATCGACGATGTCGGAGCCAGACTGTCTGGGAGCGTGCAGTGCTCATTGTGTTGTCCATGAGGCGCGGCGCTGGCACCGCAGAGGCCGGCCCTTGAGGCGACGAGTGGGCCGGCGGCGATTGAGAAGACGACGACGACGACGATGCCGATGCGGCTGGCCTGCGTGGCGTGGCGTCTCTCCTTTTGTATGCATTTGCAGGCCGCTGCGGGGTCGCGGGAGGGCTTGGTGGGACAACGGCAGGCGGCTGCGTTCCCAATTCCCGGTTCAAACTCAGGGTTCGTTCGCGCCTCTCGTAGGCCTTGCCAAGCCTGCTTGCTCCTCCGTCCTCCGTCCCTCGTCCTCCGTCCTCCATCCCTCATCCCTCGTCTATCCTCCCTGCTCCATCCGCCCTCTCTCCGTCTCGACGGCCCTGCACGCGCCATCCATCGGCCCCTCGAGATTTCGACTGCCGCCACCTCACCCGCTCGCCTGTATCGACGCCACAAAGAAAGAGTGGAAGCGAAACAGCTGGTCAGCCAGCAAGCAATGGCGACGACGGCCTCCTCTGCTGCTGCTGCTGCAAACACGGGGGATGAAGGGCGGGTCCCGCCGGACCATGCTCAAGCGGAACCCATCTCGGCCCACGTGCAGAGCGCCAACGTCGATATGGCCCACATTGCACTGGTACGCACGCCGCTCCTCGCTCCTATCCTCGCCCATCGCTTGTCGGCGCCCACCGAGGCGGTACAGCGTCGCTGACTCCACGAGGCCGCGCCAATCGCTTACCGTGGTCGCATGACCCCCCGATGCAGATTCAGCAGGTCCAGCATGAGCTGCGCACGCCCGTTCATGGGCTCCTCGGCACGCTCGAGGAGCTCCGCAACGACCTCGCTGGCGTCGACATGGACAAGGAGACCCGCAAGGCCGTCAGGGTCAAGCTCGACTCGCTCGGTGGGCTGGCCGACCGCCTGCAGAACGTCCTCGACGACTTCAGAGACTTTGTGCGTAGATACGGGAGGCGAAGACATGGCCATACCCCGCTGTCCGTGCGCGGCTGCCGCTCACACGTTGCGCTTTCGCTCCTCATGTTGCCCGCAGGCCCTGGAGACGAGGACGGCGCGCGAGGCGGAAGAGAGCAACGACGTCGTACTCGACGAGGAGGTGGATCTCGGTGAGCTACTCGACGAGGTCGCCTCCGAGGCGTGGAACGCCCAGGTGCGGCAGGTCCGCGCCGAGGGCGGTGCCGATGCGCGCCTGCCGCCGCCGCCGGAGCTCATCCTGCAGACCGAGACGTCGCTGCGCGGCTGGAAGACGGTCGTGTCCAAGGACATTCTGCGCAAGCTCGCATACAAGCTCGTCAACAACGCCCTCCGCTTCACGCACGAGGGCTGGGTCGAGGTGTCGCTCTCGCCCGCCGTCAGCAGCCCGTCGGCCGGCCTCGAGGCGCTGAGCCTCGACGGCGAGCACGCGCCGCAGGCCTCGGAGCACTTTCTCGAGCTCGTCGTCCAGGACACGGGCGAGGGCATGAGCCGCGAGTTCCTCTCGCACCGCCTGTTCGAGCCGTTTGAAAAGGCCGACTCGTTCAAGGCGGGCGCGGGCCTCAGTATGACGCTGTGCTCGTCGCTGGTGCGGCAGATGGGCGGCGCCATGCACGTCTCGAGCGACCAGGGCAGGGGCACCGTCGTGACGATCAAGATCCCCGTCCGCAGCCTGCCAGAGAAGAGCGTGGCGCCGCCCATGGCGTCGCAGCCGGACCAGCTCGTCTACCTCTACGGCTTCGAGGGGTACGGCCTGCAGCGCCTCGCCCAGGTCATCACGGCCCAGCTCGCAGTCTACGGCAACCTCTACTGCACCTCGTACATCGCCGACGCCGACTATCTCCTCCTGCCCGAGGAGGTGTGCTTCGACGTCGAGGGCGGCATCGAGGCCATCCTGGCCCAGGCCAAGGACGGCGTCAAGATCGGCGTGCTCCAGGCGCACCAGGACGCGGGTGTCGAGTACGCCGCGTTCAAGAACGGGAGCCGTCAGCCGGTGAGTGGCGGACAAGATGCAGGCCAGCCCCCGCGCGCCCGCTCAGTCGGCTTGCTCGCTCGATGCTGACCATGATCGCTCTTGGGTTGGCGCCCGTCTCCGCTGCACTCCTCTACCTGCCAGCAGACCTTTGTCACGCGGAAACCCTTTGGTCCGCGATGCTTTGCCAACCTGCTGCGGCTGGCCGAGCAGGAGGGCGATGAGGATACGAGGCACCCGGCCGAGTACGTCCGGGACAGGGACGGACACCTCGGATACGCGGCCGAGGCCGTCTCGGAGTCGACGACGCCCATCGGCCAAGAGCCTGCACCACGGCCCGGCCCGTCGACGCCGACTTCTTCGCTACAGCCAGAGATCAGCGTGGGGCCGCTGGACCCCGTCGCGAGGGCGCAGAGAATATCACCGGCTGAACCCTCGACGTCGTCGGCGTCGACGACGGCAGCAGCAAAGGCACAGGACGGCGCGACGAGACAGGCGACGGGCAAGACCAGCGCGACGGCCGGGCGGCCCAAGCTGCGGCGCAATACGGGCGACAGCCTGGCGGACCTGGTCGTGTCGCCGTCGACGCTCGACGAGGTGCTGCTGGCGCCGCTGCCCGCTCCCACGATGGAACCGCGCACGCCGATGCATCCGGCCTCGTCGCGAGGAGGTGGGCCGATCCTCGATGGAGCCGACCCGGCGGCTGCAGCTGCCGCCGCTCTGCCGGAACGCAAGTTTACCGGTGGGTAGACTTGCCCATCGACCGCGCCTGGCTGAGCGATGGCGACTGACGGACGCGACTGACTCCGATCTTCCTCTCCACGCTTTCCGTCGTCGTCCTCTCCATTTTCCTTCGATCTCGACACGCAACAGTACTATGCGTCGAAGACAACCCGCTCAACATGCGTCTCCTGACGGCGTTCCTGAACCGCACGTCCAAGATCCAGGTGTACGAGGCGGCGGATGGGATCGAGGCCGTGGCGCAGTTTAAGCGGCACCTGCCCACCGTCACGCTGCTCGACATCAACATGCCGCGCATGGACGGCTTCGAGGCGTGCCGCCACATGCGCGCGTACCAGCACGAGCACCTCGACGCGGCGCAGCGCCGCAGCAGGGTCCTCAAGATTGTCGCCGTCACGGCGCTCTCGGATGCGTTTCATCGCGAACGGGGCCTCGAGTGCGGCATGGATGACTGTACGTGTTTCGTCCTCCTTCCCTCCCTCCCTCCCTTCCCCTCCTGCCTCCGCCCCCGCCCTGGAATGAGCGGAAGAGGCGGTACTGATGTCAGAGTTAAAACCCGATCTCCGATCTGCCCCACCTTGCTTGCTTGTACCCGCCCCCATCTTGCCTCCCTGATCTTGACCTTCACGACCGCATCGACCACACAGGGTTCTCAGTGAGTCCCTCTTTCCCCTCCCTCTTCTCCCTCTCTGGCCGCGGACTAACCCCGCCTTTGCCCTCCTCTCCCTCCCTCTGGCGCCGTCGCCGCAGAAACCAATCAGAATGGCCCAGCTAAAGACCCAACTCGCTTCCTGGCAACAGGAATTCAAGGATGCCTCCAGTGCCGCAGAGGACGAGGCTGTTTAGACGGACGAACGGACGGGATCGGAAGCTTGCATTATAGACCCCTTTTCACACCCGCTCCCCTCGGTACCTCTACAGGAGAAGGAGAGGAGGGAAAGATACACATACCCCCCCCCCCCCCCCCCCTCCACTCACACTCAGACACGCACACACGCACGCACGCACGCACGCATGCACGCATGCACGCATGCCAGCTGGTTCTGGCATATGAACGAACGAACGAACGGCGGGACGTCCCGGTCATGCTTGATCGGCATCTCCTCGCCGCTGCAGGAAGCCGGCCGCCACCGCAGAGTCTGGCGTCTTCGCTCCTCGTTCCTCGCCCTGCAGGCGTTTCCGTCTTCCGCTCGCTCATCGCCACTTCGGCCCCCATTGCGCTGCAACTGCTGACCCACGAAAGCAGAAAGGCGCTCAGAACGAAGTCACATCGATCCTGCCTGCCATCCGACGTGCATTGGCAAGGAGAGGGAACGACAATAGCGGAGCGGGAAGAGGGGGTATAAAGAAGCAAGCAATAAGGGGGCGGGCGCATCGTCCTCGTCCATCCCGGACAGCGAGGGAGCGTCGTCCAACGCCAACCAACGACCACACGACGTCCAAAGACTACTACGACTATCGCCTCGACTTTTTGCTGCTCGAAGACGAGCCGCCCGTCTTGCCCTTTTTCGCCTTGGCTTTACCGGCCTGCTGGGCGTGAAGCGAACGACCAAGCGGAAAGGGACACGAGAACAAAGTCAGCCGCCGTATCACCCCTTGCTTCGACCACGGAAGAGGCCTGCCTTGGATGGACAGGGAAGGGACTCACCGCCGCTCGCCTCTCGAGACACGCCTCGCAGTGCCATGTCCCCGTCGGCACCTTTGTGAGGCCCACACAGCCGAGGTGGAACTGTGGCGAAGAGAAAAAGAGGATCAAGGAGGGGAAAACGACCGGCCAGGCTCAGGTTAGCGATTTCGGGACCCTGCCACCTTCGCCACACCGCCAGCGCAGCACCTCGACCCGCAGCGACACGTACCCATTCGCGCTCGCAGTCGTCGTCGTCGCAGCCAATCATGTCGCCGTAGCTGACATTGTTGCAGAAGCAGTAGCGCCTCTCGTCGGCGTCGTCGTTGCCCGCGCCGCCCGTGGCCGAAGACGCCGCAGGGCTGGCGCCCCGGCTGTCCTCGTCGGCAT
>NW_006920876.1:90502-115893 GCF_000417875.1 Pseudozyma flocculosa PF-1
TCGGCGGCCGTTTTCGCCCCTGCGGCCAGCGCCGGCGCCGGCGCTGTTCTCATCGTCATCGCCGTCGACGTAGGTGCCGCCAGCGTGTGCGGCCCTCGGCAGGCGGTTGTTGGCGCTGTTGGCCGCCGAGGCCGAGGCGGAAGCCTTGGAGCTGTCGCTCTTCTTCTTCGCCGACGATGACGACGAGCCGCCGGCACCCGAGGCTGACCTGCCTGCGTTGGAGTTGGAGCGCGGCCACCCGTCGTCTTCGGCCTTGGCTCCGGAGCTGGACCCGGTCCGTGCGACCTTGGAGCCGCCCTGTGCGCTCGAGGACCCGTTGGCCGCCGAGCCGGTGCCGCCCGCGGTCTTGCGCTTCTTGTTGGGGGTGGGACCGAGGCCGGCCGAGGACGCGGCGGCCGAGGCTGCGTCGCCGGGCTTGGAGCCCTTGGCGTTGGGCGCGGCAGCAGCGGTGGTGCCGACCTTGCGCTTCTTGTTGCCGGTCGAGGCGGTGGAGGCGGCGCCGTTGGCGTCCTGCTTTGCCGTGGAGCCGAGGATGCCGGCTGCGACGCCTGAGCCGTTGGCGGCGTTTTGCGAAGAGGCGACGAGGAACTGCTCGCGCAGCTTGCCCGTGTCGGCGTGGTAGTACTGGTCGAGGTTGAGGTGCTTTTTGGGGTTGAGGAGGGGGGAGAGTTGGGGGAAGTGGTCGAGCTGGTCTACGAGTGCGTCGATGTAGTCGGTGTGGCTGATGATGGTCTCTGCGGTGTTGAGTGCGACGCGGATCTTGTCCTCGCCGCCCATCTTGTAGGCCCTTGCCTCCTCTGCGACCTCCTTGAGGGCGAGGAGGCGCTGACCCTGGTCGATGTCGGGGTCCTGTATGAGTGCGGTGAGGTGGTTGAGGCGGGCGGTGAGGCTGTTTAGGTGGGAGCCGAGTACGGCGTCGAGCTCGCGGAGGTCCGAGAAGCTGCGGGTGAGGTCGAGGGGGAGTGCGTCGAGGGCGTCGGCGTAGGCAGCGAGGGTGACGAAAAAGTGCTCTGCGCTGGACTGGTCTAGGCCTGCGGCCTCTGGGCCTACGATGCCGCCTGCGAGGGCCGAAGTGCCCGGCTGGTTGCGAAAGCTGGCGGGGACGAAGCGGGTCGCGGGGGCGCCAGCAGCGGGCGGATTGGACGAGGAGGCGGCGGCGGGGTTGGTAGCGGCATGCTTTGCGTTGTTGACGGCCGAGGTCGAGGCCGTGGCCGAGGGCGTGGCCGAGGGCGTGTTTGCGTTTGCGTTGTTCGAAGCCTTGAGCGTGCGAGACTGGGCCGACGCTGCCGAGGGCATCTTGGCGAGGCACGGCAGGGGCGCGGCGGCGGTGGTGGTGGTGGTAGTGGTAGTGTCGAAGGTGTAGCTGCGCTGCAGAAGGGCGGCGATGGAGAAAGCGAGGGTTTCGAGGAGCTGTCGAGGGCGGCGCTGCTGGTGCTGCTGGAGCGGATCAAGGCGATGACGACCGAAGAAGGGTATGCTGGGATGGGATCGCCGCGAATGGTGGCAGAGGGCGGAGGGAGGGGTGGCTACACCAGGGCCAAGCAGCCCAGACGCCAGCCGTAGCCATCCTCGGCCAGGCTCCGGACCGCCCTGGCTCGCCTGGCCTGGCAGGGTCGCGTTCTCCCCAGCCTCGCGCACAACCACGCCTCCCCCCCCCCCGGGCTCCACCCCGGCCCAAGACCAGGGTCTGGGTCAGTCATGCTTACGTGAGAATTCTGAGAGACTTGTTCCGCCGTTGTCGGCTCCGGAACCAACCAGGTCCGTGATCGGCCACGCTCGAACAGCCGCGGCTGGCCCACGCCCCAAAAGCAGAAGCAGGAAGAAGGCGGCGCGTGCGCCTCCCCTCTGCCGGCCAGCCAGCGCCCGCAGCTGGCCCAACCACAGCCAACAAGCAAGGGCCGGGCAGCCAAGAAGCCAACGCAGAAAACCCGCCCGCCCGTCGGCAAGAAGAAACCGCCTCGTGCCTCGGCCAGCCAGCCAGCCAGCCAGGACAAACTTTTTCCTCGGCCTGGGCTGGCGGCGGCGTTGGGCAGGGGCCAGAACAAGCAAGCCAAGGTGCCTGCTGCCCGCTGCCGCCGCCGCCTTCGCTGCCCGCCTTCGTTTGGGGGGTCAGTAAAGGGAGAGAAAAAGCAGGGCCCGCCACTTGGGTGGCTAAAGAGTGCCTCCTTCTCCCTCCGTGCCCATCACCACCACCCACCCCCTCACCACACACATCCTCTATCCAAAATGTCTCTCCCCGACTTCTCCTCCGACGCCACCCTGGCCAAGCTTGACGGCTACCTCGCCGACAAGTCCTACATTGACGGGTGAGCATGCCCCGTGTTGATTGACAACGCCGCACTCGTCGGTCAGCGGCCCCTTGCCTCGTCGTCCTCCCTCCTCGCCGATCTCCGCCTCGCTCTACATGATGATCCTACGCTTTGGTCCGTGTTTCCGAGCCCAGCGGCTTAAGACCCCGCGCCTTTTTTGCCACGACGACAACCAACTTTTCCAAGCCATCTGATTCCGAGCCGCTCTGCGGGGGGACCAGCCCTCGTTGGATACCCCCGCACGAGAGGGCTCGCTTGCCCACGAGGCAGGAGGCAGGAGGGAGACTAGGACGACGACGACGACGACGAGAGAGGCGCGATCTGTGCGAGCTGCCACCACCATTGGATCTCATCGGAGCCTTGGACGCTGACCTGCTCGACACGATTTCATCTCTTCCCCGCTCCTCGCGTGCCTCGCCTCGCCACACAGCCACGCCCCCTCGCAGGCTGACGTCGCCGTCTACGAGGCCGTCGCCAAGGCCCCCGACGCGGACAAGTACGCCCACGCCGCCCGCTGGTACGAGCACATCACCTCGTACGAGGCTGAGCACAAGGACCTCACCGGCGACAAGGCCAAGGCCGCCACCCTCCTCGCCCCCCACTTTGCCGACGCCAAGGCCCCCGCCGCCGCCGAGGACGACGACGACGACGTTGACCTCTTTGGCTCCGACGACGAGGTCGACGAGGAGGCCGAGCGCATCAAGGCGGAGCGTGTCGCTGAGTACAACAAGAAGAAGGCAGCCAAGGGCCCCGGCCCGGCCGCCAAGTCGCTCGTCACCCTCGACGTCAAGCCGTGGGACGACGAGACCGACATGAAGGAGCTCGAGGCCGGTGTCCGCGCCATCGAGATGGACGGCCTCGTCTGGGGCTCGTCAAAGCTCGTCGCCATCGGCTACGGTGTCTCCAAGCTCCAGATGTCGCTCGTCGTCGAGGACGCCAAGGTCTCGCTCGACGAGCTCCAGGAGAGGATCGCCGACGAGGTCGAGGACTACGTCCAGTCGACCGACGTCGCCGCCATGGCCAAGATCTAAGGTCTCTCGGCCTCGCCGCCTTTTGTCTTCCTGTCGTCATCGTCTTTGGTCTCGCGTCTCCATGGCCTGCTTCCGCAATCCCATACCTATTCCCAGCTTAGTCGACGGTCGCAATCCTCTGTTCCCCACACCCACGCCTTCCTCTGACTCCCTAGTGGTGACGGCGATTGAACGAAAAGGTTGAAGGCGCATGCTATGCCGCGCCACGATACGAGACCGGTCCAGGGTGATACGTGCGAGACCTCCCTCTCGGCATCGGCCAGCGAGCCAGGAATCGAGCCAAGGGAGAGGCAAAAAAAAACGCCGCGCGCGTGCAAGGCTCAGTCCGTCTTTGCCACCACTCCCCGACCAGCGCCCCTACGATGCAACGACGAGCAGACGACGACGCGGAACAGACAATATGTGTCTCTGAATGGGAAGTTTTTGGATTTTGGGTGGTGGGGAAGCGGGAGGAGGAGGAGGAGGAGGAGCTCGAATAGGCCAAGCAAGGACAAATTGCAAGTTTTAGAAACCAACCCAAGAGATGGCGGTGGTTGCAAGACGCCGACTGGCTGGCTGGCTTCTTCTCTGGCAGCCGATTCTGCTGCTACGGCGTAAGGAACAACATCGAGCTTGAGAAAACGAAGAATAAGGGCATCGACGGACAACAGTGTGTCTGGCGCCGCGCGCCTAGTCGAGCTTGTCGACCTCGGCCTCCTTGTTTCCGGCCTCGTCAAAGTTGTCGACGACGTCCGGCACCTCGTCGTCGTCGTCCTTTGCGTCGGCGCCGCCGGCGGCCGCCTGCGAGGCGGCGTGCTGGGCGTTCATGGCCTGGTAGCTCTCGGCCAGCTTTCGCAGCGAGGCGAGCGAGTCCGGTCCGAGCTGGTTGAGGATTCCCGGAACGAGCTCGGTGAGCTCCTTGTCGGCGCCCTGGCCGTACACGGCAAACGTGTTGGCGTTGGTCAGGCCGTGGACTGCCGAGCGAAATGGGGGATCAATGGGTCAAGCAGCGAGGTGTTAGAGGTGCAACGATGGGTCAGCGTGCTGCCTGCCGGAGCTTGGTAAAAAGTCGTACGAGCTGGTGATGGCGGCTCGTCGCCGGCGAAGCTCGTGCGAGACATGCCACGCTCGCTCGAGAGGGGAAGCGTGCCTGCCACGGCCCCTGCAGGTCCAACTTTGACCGCCCGAGAATCTCCTCTCCGTGTGACTGCGGAGTCGAGCCACCATGCTGCCAAGGCCTGGTGGTGCAGACGCGCTCTCTTGTCCCCGAAAAGGCCGGCATACGCTCGCCAATGTCGAGCCGTGGCGGCCTGCAGTCCATCCGATTGCCGGTCCGATCACCGCGCGGCCGACATCTTGTGCCCGACGCACTGCCCCAGTATGCCCACCACCCTTCCGAGCGTCCGACTGCAATCGTCGCCTCATGCCCGCTGATCGCCTGCGATGACCCCTGACACCTGATCGAGGTCTCCCAAGACGGCCGCGGCACTCACCCTGGGCCTTCTGGAAGTGAAGGACGTTGCCGTCCTCCTTGAACATGTTGACCTCCTCGACACCCGAGATCGGCTGCACCTGGAGCTTCTTGAGAGCGGCCTGGAGCTTGGTGTCCTCTCCGCCGCCGGGGCCCCTGGGCTTCTTCTGGACCTTCCTTCGCGGCGTACCCTTGCCACCTGCGCGAGGTCAGAGGACAGCCCGAGGCAGGATGGCCGGGACGGGATTGAGGAATCGAGCCGGACCGTGCGCAGGAACCCGGTGTCGAAAAATCGAGTGCAGCGATGGCGGTCGGATCGGTGGTAGCAGATGCCGGAGATTTCGAGGTTATCAGGTCGCAATGGGCGAATTCATTGATCGTGGTCGCGCAAAGTCGGGTGCCGAAGGAAAGTGGTGCATAGCGGCGGCCGTGAGGAATGTGGACGGAGCGGCAACGACGGCGGCAGCGGCAGGATCAGCAGAGGCACCGCGTTGCGAAGCGGAGCAGGCAGAGAGGGGAGTAGAGGAAGCATGGCAGCAGCGGCGGTCAGCACGCCGTCATTGACCTCGTCGGACAAAGACCTGGCTCGAGGCAAAGGCGCGCGGGGGTCCAACGCACCGATACGGTTGGCCTGGGCGGCGGCCTGGAGCTTGGCGAGCTTCTCCTGGTTGAGGACCATGATGTCTGTGAGCGAGAGAGGGAGGGAAGGGGGGAAGAAGCGGGTTGCGAAGAGGGTGTACGTGCGTGACGGAAGGTGAGGTGTGATGGCGACGAGAGGGGTACGACGACTGCGAGCTTGCTTGCTTGCAGGCTGGCCAGCCAAGGCGGTGGGTCAGGCGGGTCTGGCTTGGTCTGGCCTGGCCCTGAGCGGCGTCGGGCTGGTTCTTCGCGCGCCCATCCCTCTGGTCTGTCTCTCTGTCGGTCTCTGCCTGCGTCTGCGTCTGCCTCTCTGTCTGCCTTTGCCTCTCTGTCGTCTGCGCTTGGGTGGCTTCGTCCGACTGGCGCCCGAGTAGTTGGCTGCTGGCGGCTGGCGGGGCTGGCCCTCCTGCTGGTCTGCCTCACGCCCGCTGCGGCTTGGGCCCAGTCAGCGCTGGGCTCTCGCTGCCCTGGCTTGCTAGGCCGTCTATCGGGCGAGAGGTGGCAGCAGGCGTCGATCAATCTTGAATCTTTTTGGCCGGGCCGCTGGCTGGCCCCCAAGTCTCGCACCCGAAATCCAGCGAGCCCTGGCCAAGGGAGCGAGGGGAGCGGCCCCGGGCCTGCCCTGGTCGATTTTGAGAAGTTCGAAGCGCCGCCGCCGCCGCCTGCTGCCGCCTGCTGATGCTGCTGCTGCTGCGCTGCCGTGGGGGCCGGCGCCGTCTCGCGGTCGATCCCGAGCCCGTGCCGTCCGGCGTGCTCGTCTGTGCTCCTCGCCATCGTCACCACCCTATCTCCACCATCACCTGCCTGCTCGTCTTCGCTTCCTTCGGCCCTCGTCTCTCTCCTACCTCGTCGACCTCTCCCGACTCGCTCGATCGCCGTCCCCTTGACCGGCCGCTGTTCCTCGCACCCGGATTCCTTTCGGCCGCCAGGATCTCACCGCATCGCCCCGACCCCCCTCTCCACGGCACCGCCAACTCACACTCACAACACATAGCATCATGACCTCGCCAGTACTCAACGTAGGTATCGAGGTCTCCTCGCAAAGCCATCGGCTACTGCTGATTGGCAGTCGAGGCAGCGTAGGCCCCACCCTGGTGGAGAACAAGTCGGCTCGGACCGCGGCGCTTCCCCCTGTTCACATCTCGTCCGCTCAGGTTGCATCCAGCTGACGCCCCAGCGCCGCTTCTCTGCCGCCTATCCCTCTCTTGACCTGACCTGCTCGCCTTTGGCGTCGCCCGATCCCTCGCAAAATGTCGTCGGACACCTTCGCACCGCCAACACCACCGACTTCTACATCCACCTTTGGCCATCCCTTGACCTATCCGCTCCGTTCGATCGACCCTCTCTGCTACTTCGCCACGCCGTCTCTCTTCGCACGCCACACCACAACCCGCACGATAGGTGGTCCGCTACTCGGCCCTCGTCGGCGGCATCGGATACGGCGTCGTCCACCGCCGAACGCTCCAGGCACGGGAGGACGACAAGGCCGCGCAGAGGGCCTACAAGCACAAGGAGGACCTCATCAAGCAGGCCAAGAAGGCATACGCGCAGAAGCTCGTCGCCAAGCAGTCCGATACCGGCAGTGAGTGTCGCATACGGGCCATTTTGGCGGCGGTGGTTGACCACGGCGCACGGCGGCGGAGGCAGTGGTCCTGGCCGCGTCCAGCTGTCGCTCGACCGGGGGCTACCGGAAGATGCGCTGAGGACAGGCCCAGCTTAGTCGGGTCTTGGACTGGTGCGCCGCTATCAGCGGAGCTCTCCGGTCGGTCAGACGTCGCTGCGCTGCGCAGAGGCAGCTGCTCTCGCCTTGGCCGCCAACATGATGCTGGCCTGGCACTGCGGGGTCTCCAACGTGTAGGATCGATGACCACAGTGATCGACCATCCGCCCTCCCTTGCGGCACGGCCACCGACGAGGCTCCGTTTATCGTCCGGGAATTGCTGGCGACGGAGCCAAAAAGCTCGGGGCGTCCTGTTCTTCCCTACGGGACCAGCCCGTGTTCGTCGGCGTCCCTTCCGCATGAGGTGGCCTCGACCCGCCGCCCTGCTCCAGCCCTAATCGTGACGATGCTGAGCGCTGGCTACGAAGCGCGAAGACGGCGCATCCAATGGCCTGCGATGCTGACACTTGCTGCCCACCTTTCCTCGCCCATGCCTCCCTCGCCCGCCTCCTACAGTCGTCACGGACCCGGAGAACCCTGCCTTTGACCTCGAGAAGTTCCTGCAGAAGTTTGAGCAAGAAAACTAGGTAGAGAGCGGCAGGACAATATCCTCGAGAGACGATAAAGAGGCGGGGAACATCTTGGCCCTCCTTTTTGCCGGACTCTGCGGCGCAACCTTGCGTCGTCATGCTGCCAATCCCAAAACCCCATCATGGTCTCGTCTTCCCTGACACGGCGTCGACGACGTGTGCGGTACTGCGTCGCCGTCCGAAGCACGGAGAGTGTCACGAGCCTCTGTTGGTGCTCTGGGATCGCGTCGAGCTGTCCCGAGCTGGGGCATGCCGAGCGCTCGCCTATCTTCCCGGCCGGCCCGTCGCCCCCGCTCGTCACACACTAGCCGCTACTCGGCGGACGCACATGCAGGCACAACGTCGGCGCTGCCGAGTCATGTGCAGGATCCGTGTCAATCGTCTTCTCTTTTCTCGCCGACGTACTCTTCCTATCTGGGCCGGCCCGGCAGGGACACACGCCGAGACGGCGCAGCCCAGCGTGAGGCAACAGTGCGAGTGTCTATGCGCTGCTGAAGCTGCCCTCGGCCCACTTGTTGGCCTTGAGCGCCATCCTGGGCACGGCGGCGGAAGGCGAGCGGGGAGGGTGGCATGGAAGGGCGTTCAAAGGGTCAGCCAACGTGGCCGGGGAAGATGACGCTGCGTCACGGCCACACCGACTCACTCTACGGCGGCGTTTCCCCAGTCGAGGCCGTGGTTGTGGCCCTTGTTTCCGTTCCTGCCCACGCCGGACCTCTCGAGCGCCTGGTCCTCGGTGAGGGCGGTGAGGACGCCGAGGATGACGGGCACGTTTGTGTCGAGGCCGACCTTCATGAGGCCCTGGCAGCAGCTCTCGGAGATGTACTCAAAGTGCATCGTGGATCCCTTGATCAGCACGCCAATCGAGATGACGGCGTCGAGGGCGGCGCGCGAGGCCTTGCCGCCCGAGGAGGAGGCGGCGGCGGCGGCGGCGGGCGCCGGGGTCGAGGTGCCGGATCCGCCGTCGAGGAGAGACGTGGCACCCATGAGGTCCGAGACGTTGGACGAGGCCTGCACCTGCGACGCCGCGATCATGCTGGGGGCGGGGTTCGAGAGCAGCCAAGCCAGAGCGGCACGAGAAGAAAGGGTCGAGGCGGGGTCAGCGCACGGCTCCCTGAAAGTCTTCTTCGACCGATGGCCGTCGGCCTGGCCATTGGCCCACTCACCGGCTGGTGCCGATGGGGAGCTCCCAGGAGCCGGGGACGCTCTCGATGACGATGTTCTCCGGCCTGACTCCGGCCTTGACCATGGACTCGACGGAGCCGTTGACGAGGGGCGTGATGCACTCCTCGTTCCAGCGCGCGTGGACGATGCCGATGCGCAGCTTGTCGGCCCCCGGAAACGAGGTGGGCGCCGGTGCGGGTCCCTTGATGGATGCCATGCTGGGCGGTTTGAGAGGGTCGGCAGTAGAGCGAGCGGGGCACAGAGAGAGGGAGAGCAGGGTAGGAGAGGCAGGCAATCGAGAAGACTCGTAGTAGGAATCGAAGTCGGGCGGCGAATGAATGGTCAGTAGGAAAGTCAAGGAGCTAAGGGGGCGGTGCGGGGCTGTGAGTCCTAGTCTTCGGAAGGAAGCCGGCTCGAGCGCAAGCAGGCGGGCGGGCGGGGCCAGATCTCTCGGCTGCTCCAAGTTCTGAAATCGGGCCGCAGGCCGATAGCGTGATCGGCACAGTGGGTGGCCCTCGCTCCCCGCCCTTGCTCTGCTCGCGGGGCTTCCTTGGCTTGGCGGACCCGGGCCAGGTGGAGGACGAGCTGGGGGGCGGGCGGGCTTGCCGGATGGAAAGAAGTAGGCGGGCCTGCCCACCTTTAGTTAGCTCCCAGCACCGACCAGCTAGCAGCGAGCGCCCTTGACCGCTCTCACACGCACCCTTTCCGGAACTCCCTCGTCTTCGCCGTCGTCGATCGCTGTAAAATAAGAATGTGAGTAGCCGGTGTCGGTGCACAAAGTGGCCTGTGGCAGCGTGCGGCTCGCTCGTTTGAAGGAAAGCCAAGCCTGGACCCCCCCGCCCAATCGAGACCGAAGACAGCCTTCGGGCGTCCCGGTCGGGGGTCGGGGTTCGGGCAACGGGGGTCGGGGCTGCTCGCTGCTCGATCTTCTTTTCGAGCCTCGCTTGGATCACCCCTGGCCCTGCTCTCCCGGCTCGCCGCTCTCCTCATTAACCGGCCCCTTTGGCTCTCCGTCTCCGTCCTCACCGGCCTGGCCCCGCCCCCCGCAACCCTATACTCCCCGTCCTCGTCGCCTTGCTTTCCCGCCTCCACGCCTTCCACCCGCCAGAATCGCCATGCGCGCGTCGTTAGCACTCAGGTCCAGGTTGACTTCCACCCACGGTCTCTTCCGCTCCACCGCCGCCGCCGCTCCTCGCACCATTGCAACACCGGCCATGCCGCCTTCGTCGACCAAGCCCGCCGCCGCCGCCGACGCCAGCCGCCGGCTCAACGCCGTTTCGCGCCACATGTCGTCCAGCCAGCCGCACGCCATCCAGGCGTCGGCACCTTCGTCGTCGTCGGGCCCCTCGGGCGTTTCGTCGGGCCTCGACGGTCAGCCCGTCCAGCTCTTTTCCGAGGGCGGCCTCCGCACCATCCTCCTCAACCGCGAAAAGGCCCTCAACGCCGTCAACATGCAGATGGTCCACCTCCTCAACAAGTACATTGACGAGTGCACCCGCTCGCCCAACTGCCACGTCATCCTCCTGCGCGGCAAGGGCCGCGCTCTCTGCTCCGGCGGCGACGTCCTTGCCATCGTACACCAGGCCGACTCGTCCGACCCCGACGACCGCGCAAAGTCGACCGAGTTCTTCCGCGAAGAGTTCCAGCTCGACTACATGATCGCCCGCCTCGGCGAGGTCGCCAGCATCAACGCTTCCGGCCGCGACGGCAAAGACGCCCGCATCGCCCTCGAGTCCAAGGCGGGCGGCGCCACGGACACGGCCAAGCCAAAGGTCTTTGTCAGCCTCATGGACGGCATCACCATGGGCGGCGGCGTCGGCCTCTCGGTCCACGCGCCCCTCCGCATCGCCACCGAGCGCACCCGCTTCGCCATGCCCGAGACCGGCATCGGCTACTTCCCCGACGTCGGCGTCACCCGCGTCCTCGCCCGCCTCGACGGCAAGATCGGCCAGTACCTCGGCCTCACGGGCGCCCAGATCAGCGGCGAGGAGGCCTACCTCGCCGGCCTGGCCACCCACTACATCTCGTCAAGCAGCATCGACCCCGTCGTCGCCCGCCTCGCCTCGCTTCCCGCCGAGGCCGCCTCGAACCCGGCGCTGGTCGCGTCCGCCATCGGCGAGTTCAGCGGCGACCCCTTCGGTGCCGAGCGCGCCGAAGTCGTCTCCAAGACGCCCTTCCTCGGCGACCGCCGCGTCGCGCTCGACTATGTCTTCGGCCAGCTGTCCTGCGAGAGCATCTTCCACTGCCTCGAGGAGATCGCGTCTGGCGAGGCGACGACGCAGGCGGCCCAGGAGCTCAAGCGGCTCGGCCTCGAGTTGATCACGCCCGACGTCAAGGAGTGGGCGCGCAAGACGCTCGACACGCTCCGGACGAAGTCGCCGCGCGCGCTCAAGGTGACGCACCAGGCCATCCTCGAGGCGCGCCGCTTCGACGTCGAGGAGGCCTTCCGCTTCGACATGCGCCTCGCCACGGCCTTCTGCGACCTGTCGATTGGGCGCGACTTTTTCACGGGCGTCACCCACGTCCTCGGACGCGACCCCAAGACGGGCAAGCGGGCGCAGGGCGTGGCCAAGTGGGACCCGCCGTCGCTCGAGCAGGTGTCGGACACGCAGATCCGCGCCCAATTCTTTGCCGACGTCGCGACGGCCGAGCGCGCCGGCCTCAAGATGAAGGTGCCCGAGCTCGAGCGCGTCCCCAAGCTGCCCGAGGAGCGCAAGGCGCGGCAGGCGCGCGACGCCGTGCTGCGCGGCCGGGGTCCGGGACGATGGGAGCCGACGTTCAACGTCTTTGCCCTGCCCAGCGAGGCCGAGGTCGAGTCGCTGCGAGAGGGCAGCCACCCAGCCTCGGGCGCCGTCGCCTCGAGCGACGACGAGCTGCTCGACTGCATCAAGAGGCACAAGAACCAGATGGTCGGCATCGACGTCAAGCTGCGCGACTACTTTGAGCGCACCCGGAGGAGGCAGGCGTAGTCCCGCCGATGGCACGGCGACCGGGAGAAGAGCATTGTGGAATATCGACATTAAAGTCCGGTGTCCTTCGTTTGTCGTGCTTGCCTTGGGCGGGCTGACCCCGTGCACGCCACGCAGACCGCTGCCCGTCTCTGAGCGCTCACCGAGCTGCTGCTCGCGACTGACCATCGATGCTCAGCTCCGACCGACCCATAGGCTGTCGAAGACCGGGGGGTGCCCTCGTATCCCGACTGGGCGGGGCGACTGCATCGATCGACCGAGCCACATCCACCGCTCGAACAGATCGTCCGACATGCCTTCGGTGCTCCTGTTCGTCTGGGATCGGTTCCAGGACTGTGCCACGCGATGAGCCAGGGAGGGCCTGCTCGAGCATGGTGGTCGGCCGTGCGGTCCAATGCGTCGCTCCTCTTGCACCCGTCGATGAGCACCGGTCTTGGCACCAGATCGCGCCTGCATTGACGGTAGCGGGCGCAGAAGCGACATGGTCGAGACGATACCTTTGACTTGCCCGCGGAGCGAGCACGTCGATGGAGACGAGACCGGGGAATGTGATGGTGATGGTCAGATGGCATGCTCCCACGTAGCCAAACAACGCCTGTTGCCCGGGGCCACGATCAACCAGCCAGGCGGGGCGGGCAAAGAACGAGACGGAGAAAGGTGCCGTGTCCTGAGGACGCGTTTTGGCGGGCTGCCCGCGCCGCCCCTGCCTTGCGCCACCCCCCGCTTCTGGCCCAGCGCGGCCGCGGTCTTCGACATCTCAGAGCTCCGCCGCCGCCTCATCAATGGCTGCGACGCCACCCGCCGGCAACGTACGGCAGCGGTCCTCGTCCTCGAGCTGATCAGCCTGCCGTTGGATTTCCTGCGCATCTTCGCAGACGCACAGTTCGGGCAGCGGCGAGGTGTGCTCCGGCGAGCCATGCGCGCCCCACAGAGGGTGGGGGTCAGAATGTTCCGCCCACAGTGGTGGTCACCCTCCCGGCCCGACCCATTCGCGCCGGGCAACCGCTTGTCTTCGAAGTGGACACCTCTTCCTGGGCGCATTCTTCCTCAGGCCTCGGCGGTCCAGAAAGGCGACGCGGTCACCCCGTCGACCACCCCTAGCCCGCGACGGCCAAAACCTGGCACGCAACGTCCGTCTTCGGCTCGAGCGTGCCACTCTGCTCTCGGAGCCAAACACATCACGGCCTCGTCCTTGCAATCGGGCCGTCCCTCGGCCCGTCGACTCTCCCTCGATGAACAGGCCCGGGATGCGGCAGCATCCTAGGCTTCCGAATGAGCTGTGGACGCTAGTCCTGGATCATCTCGATCCCGCCCTAGTCCGCTGGGACGAAACCTCTCTCCGGCGGGTCCGCAACAAGTCATGAGCAGAAGGGGACCGCGGTCGTCATGCTCCGCTGTGGTCTCGTCGTTCGAGCTTGCCTCAGAGTTTGCCTCCCGCTCGGTGAGACCGGGCGAGCGAGTGGTGGTGCCTGAGCAATGAGCCGCCGAAGCTCCAACGATCGAGTCCGGACCGTACGCACGACGCGGCGAGACAAACGCGAAAAAAGAAATGCATTGACGGGGACTCGAACCCCGGTCGAGTCGAATCGGTTAATCGTCGGATGACCAGACGATGAGTGGCAACGACTCATGATACCCCTACACTATCAATGCTCGGATGGTGCGAAGTCAGATCTATTACGTAATAAACATACAGCGCTCCACGCCTCTCAGTCTGGCCTGCTTGAGCGCCTGAGGTTTGCCCGGGGGTCGCGTTCTTCTCGCCGCGCCGCCCCACTCCACATTATTAGCGGCGGGGCCATCTACCTGCTAGTTGCTTCCTCACCATCTCACCACCACCAGTACCGCCGCCTGCCCCCTCCTGCCACCTCCTGCCACCTCCTGCCACCTCCTACCACCGCCATTGGCCGCCAACGTCGCTGTTCGCCGGGGACCCAGGCGACTGCTCAACGCGCGCCGTCCGCTCAGCCATGGCCGACCCGTCCTCGTCCTCCGGCGCCGGCGCCGGCCCGTCGATACGGCGCGTGACGCTGCCACCCCGATCCGAGTACCGCTTCGAGCTCGAGCCCCATGAGCGCCTCTCGATCCGCCTGCTGCCCAACGCCGGCGACGCCGAAATCTTTGGCGCTGAGCTGGTCGGCAGCACCCAGGAGCGCTGGTACCCGTTCGGCGACGAGGCCAAGGCGGCCGTCTCGACGTGGAACGGCGCTCAGATCGACATCGCCGGCAGCGCCACCACCGAGTACCTCGCCGACGAGCCCTCGCCCACCTACACGTCCTACTCCAACCTCCATCTCTACCTCGAAAAGGCCAGGATACAGGCGAGGCAGGCGCTCCGCCAGGATCCCAAGCTCCTCACCGCCCTCGTGTCGGCCGGCTCGGACCCTTCCTACATCGCGCCCAGGGCCACAGACGAGGACCCGGGCGCGGCGGGCGGCAACCACGGCGGCTCGTCGGCCGCTGCCGCCTCCAATGCGAGCTCGACGAGCGCCTATCGGCCAGAGGGCCAGGGACCGCGCGTCATGGTTCTGGGCCCCGAGTCGGCAGGCAAGACGAGCCTGATCAAGTTCCTCTCCAACTACGCGCTCCGCTCACCCGTCGTCGCTAGCCTGGGCAAGGGAGAGGCGGGCAAGGTGGCCGAGTCGCTGCGCAAGGGCGGCGACGGCATCGTCTACCCGGACGCCATCGACGACGAGACCGAGGAGAGCAAAAAGAAGCGCAAGCTCGAAGAGAGCCAGAGCGAAATCACCGGCTGGTGGCCCGTCGTCGTCAACCTCGACCCGAGCGAGGGCGCCTCGCCGCTACCCTGCTGCCTCTCTGCTCTCCCGCTCTCGCCGCTGCCATTGGCCTCGCTGCCGTCGCCGTCGCCCGCATTCCCGCTCGGCACGAGCACGCCGACGACGGGTGCCATCCCGCCGGGTCCCTCGACGGCCCACGGCGTCGCGCCGCTCTCGCTGTGGCTCGGTAAGGAGAGCGTGCGCGAAAACGAGAGGCACTTTCGGCGCGTCGTCGACTGGCTCGTCGAGGGCGTCGAGAGGAGGCTCGCCAGGGACTTTCGCAGCCGCATGTCCGGCCTGCTCATCGACACGCCGGGCGTCATCACCGCCGACGCGCGGTCGAGGTACGCCTTCATCCAACACTGCGTCAAGGCATTCAAGGGTTAGTGAGCGGGTGGGGATGGCCGCGGCGCCGGAGCGCATAGCCTTGCCTGTGAGCAGGGAACATGACTGACGACAGTGGCTGCTGTGGCTTTCCTCCTCCACCCCTCCGATCTCTCCGATCCCCCTTTCACAGTCGACACAATCGTCATTCTGGGCCACGAAAAGCTCAACATCGAAATGACACGCATGTTTGGCAGCGGCGCCGCCCCCTCGCGCGTACCGGGCACCGACGGCATCCCGCTCCCGCGGGTCAATGTGATCAAGCTGCCCAAGTCTGGCGGCGTCGTGGACCTCGACGATACGTACAAGCAGCGGCTGCGCGCGCTCCAGGTGCGAAACTACTTTTACGGCGGCTCCGCAGCACCCTCGAGCAAGTCGGGCGGCGGCGGTGGTGGTGATGGCAGCACGACGGGCGGGACGGGGCTGCCGCAGGCTGCGCTGCCTGGCCATGCCGACCCGCTGGGCGGCCTGCCGTCCCTAAGCCCGTTTTCGACGACGATCCCCTTTGACCTCCTCGAGGTGTACCGCGTTGGACAAGGTGAGGACGGGGAGCGAGGTATCGTCCACCTCTCAGCCTCAGCGCCGGGTTAGAAGCTGACCCTCTCTCACTCCTCTTGGATCCGTCTGGATGTGCATCAGAGGCGATGGCGCCCTCTTCGGCGCTGCCCATCGGTGCACAACGGACCGTGACGCAGACGCAGCTCGTCAAGCTGGACCCGACCAACTCGGCAGCGGACCAGTCGTCGCTCCTCAACTCGGTGCTGGCGCTGGTGCAGCCGCCACGCGGTGGCGGAGGGGCGGGCCAGCCGGACTCGATTCAGGAGCCCGACGACGACGAGATCCTGGGCGCGCCCATTCTCGGCTTTGTGCATGTGTGAGTGGCAGGGCCGGCTTTTCGCTTTCGAAGACCACTATGCGAGCCAAGCGCTGAAGGGAATTCATCTCGCGGACTCTGCTTGTGGATCGCGTTCGCACAGCGCCGACATCGATACGGTGCGCAAGAAAATTACCGTCCTCAGCCCCATGGCGGGTCGGCTGCCGAGCAAGACGGCCATCCTTGGCGTGAGTAATGAAGGGTCAGCACTTCGTGTGCCCTTGTGATCCTGTGCCATGGCGCTGACTCCGGCACTCGTCCCCGCTTCGCTCGTGGCCCCCTTCTGCAGTCGCTCGATTGGCACGACGTCTAGATTGGCCCCTTGCTGCAACGACTTGAATTACAGAGACTCGTCTCCTCGCTGCCGCCACCGCCGCCGGCCCACTACTGCTTTTTTGCCTCGTCGCGCTGCTTTTTGAACCGCTCGACCCACGCCTTTTCCTCGTCGCCCTTTGGGACGACGACGAGGCTGAGCATGCCATCGCGCATGACCATCCCGTCCCGGTCCTGGGGTTTCTTGGGGTCGGGCGAATCCTTTGCGGCCTGGTCCATGATCTGACGCAGGGTGAGCTTTTTCCCGAGCTTGAGCAGACGCTGCTTGTGCGTGGTGGCGTAGACGTTGAGGTTGTCTGCGACGTACTCCCCCTTGGTGTCCCAGGGCAGCGAGGGGGGAGAGGGGAACATGCTCTCGAGGTGGAGGTGCAGCGGCGTGTCCTCTGCGTAGCACTGGATCAGGTCCGACTGGGCGTGGGCCGGGTAGATGAAGAAGACGGGCAGCACGAGGGGCGTGCGGATGGGGTCGGGTGCCTGCCACCGCACCGTCGACGACGACGACGACGAGGAGGGCGGTGCGACGAGGGGCAGCTTGGGCGACGAGTGGGGCGGAAGCTCCTCTGGGTCAAAGTGGGCCGGCGTCGGGTTGTCCGGAGGGCGCGGCGACGACTCGAGCCACAGCCCGCGCGAGAGAAAGGCCTGGGTGAGGGCGGCCTCGGTTTCCCTCTTTCTCCGCTCTCGCTCGGCCTTTTCCAGTGCCTGGCGCTTGACGAGGTCGTCTCGCTCCTGGGCCTTTTTGCGGAGTGCGGCGATGGCCTGGTTTGCGTCGTCGATGGTGAGGGCGAGGTCGCACGTCTTTACGCAGTCTGCGGAGCGGTCGAGGGCGAGGAGCGCGCGGGCGGCGCGGTAGTAGGCCTTGATGTTGCGCGGGTTGATGGCGAGCGTGGCCGACGTGTCGCGGAGGCACATTCCGTAGTTTTGCAGCTCGAGGTTGCACGCGGCGCGGTTGACGTGCAGCGTCTCCCTCAGCGCCTTGTCCTCTGGCCCAGCCTCGATGGCCTGGGTATAGAAGCCGGCGGCCTCCCTAAAGCGCTTGTGGACGAAATTGGTGTTCCCTTGCTCCTTGAAGTTGGCGGCGACCTCGTCGGGCGTGCCGTCAAAGGCGAGGGCCTGGAGCGCCTCGAGCTTGGTCTGCGCCGCCGGGTCGTTTGCGACGTTGCTCGGATCGAGGTCCTGCATGAAGAAGGGGATCGAGTCAAACGACTTTAACGTCTCCTCGAGGTTGCGCGGCGACGGCGACGTCTGGTTGGCCCAGCCGGCCATGGTCTCCGAGGGCCCAGAACCCGCGCTGGGGGCAGGGGCGGCAGGGCCGCCGGTCGAGGACTGGGGCGGCGTCGGCGTCGGCGTATCTGGTACAGGTTCGATGATGGCCATGGCGACAGCGGCAGCGGCGGCGACAACCCGGTGTGGTGCGGTGTGATGTGGTGCGGTGGGGCGTCTGGGCAGTGGTGGTCGAGGGGCCAGCAGACGAGGCCATCCGAAGGTCGGTCGAGGAGAATTTAAGAGGACGTGGGAGCAGCCTTGCAGCATCCACCGGATCACCCGAAACCCGAATTCTGAGCTGGAGTGGGGGAGGGCGGCCGCGCCTTCGATGATGGAAGGAAGCCGACGCACGGCAGCTGCCGCTCGCCTGCTCGCCTGGATCCGGCCAGTCGGAAGCCAAGAAGGGCAAGGGCCCAACGTGCGCCGGCCGGCCCCGCTGCGCGCACCTCGCTAGCCAGGCAGAGGCCAAGTCACGCCAGGCGAGGCCAGGCGAGGCCCAGCCCAACTCTCTCCGCCTTCGTCATTGCCAGGCCTGACTTGACTTGACCCGACCCCGGCTGGCCTCGCACCGCAACGCTTCGCTCCTTTCAGCGCTCTCCTCTCTCCTTCCCACTTCCATCTTGACACTCCCCTCGCCATCAACACCCTCGCAAAGGACCAAGGATCCAGGATCAATATTGCGCTTCTCTCGGGACCATCGCACCGCATACCCTCTCGCGCCCGGAGCCACTGCCTCGTCGCTCACTCCCACCCATCCCTACCTGCTCTGCTATCGGCTCCCGATCCACCTTTCACGCCCAATTTCACGAACCACACGTCCAGCCTTGCCATCCTTCACCCGCCAACGACGAAGCCGACAGCAGCCTCGCTCTGCCATCCTCATTAGCCGGCTGGCCCAAAGTTTATCTCTCTGGACCATCCCGTCGTCACAACCCATCGGCACCTCCACGCATGCAGCCAGCGTTGCAAACGCCAAAATCCCTCTTGACGTCTTCCGTGCAGCCAGCTCAGGCACCTCCTTGACCTTATTCACCACCACATATTCAGCTTGATACCTCTCCCCGCCCAACCCTCGCTCCAGCTGAACACCACGGGCGATCATGCCGATGCGCGACTCCGCCGCGGGACGTCATCCCGAACCGCACACCCCCTCGTCGCCCTCGACTTCGCGCCAACACGATGCCCAGTCGCCATCGCTCCCTACACAACAGCTTCGCGATCCGCTCAGCGATGTCGATGTCGCCTCCTCCTTTGACCCGTACCCTTCGCCCGCCCTGTCCGCCTACTCCTATACCACCTCGTCCAGCGTCGACCTCTCCGACTTTGACTCGGACCTTGGATCTCTCTCCCTCGACGCGCTCGACGAGCCGGTCCGAAGCCATCAGCGTCACCTCACCGTCACTACCGACGGCTTACCGGCAAACGGCGATGCACAGTCACAGCGCAAGCAGCATCTGCAGCAAGCGCGGCGGCCCCACAGCCCACCAGACGACGATCAAGACGGCGACTACGCCGGCCGCGTCTGCGACCTCAGCGGCGAGCGCCACCTCAGCGGCACATCCACTCCCATCGCAACCGCCTCTTCTCACTTCCTCGCGCATGGCAACGGGTCCATGACTTCGACAAAGGAACACCCCTATGCCCACCTCCGATTATCGCCCAAGCAGATGCCCGGCCTCGACTACAATGGGACAGCCCCAGCGGCAGCACAAGCATCCGCTACCCTCACGAGTCCGGCAGGACCAGCGGTGGGCGATGCAGCGGCCGAAGCGCAGGGCGCCGGTGATGACGCCGATGCAGAGGACGACGCCGCCGACGACGAAGGCATGGACAACGAGGGCGACGAGCTCGACGCCTTCGACTTCGAGGACGTCAACGAGGACGACATGCACGCCGAGGGCATCCCCGCCGCCCGCGGCTTCCGCCTCGACGCCCGCCAGGCCGACACGCCCAAGTTCCTGCAGAAGGTGCTCGACCTCCTCTCGATCCACCTCAAGCTCGCCGGCTGGTCGGCCGAGACCGTCGACCCTTCGCTGCGGCCCCTGGTGGCGCAGAACCTCAAGCTGAAGCGCATCAGCGGCGCCTTCACCAACGCCGTCTTCTTTGCCAGCTACCGCCTCGCCCCGTCGCAGCAGCCGCCCGCGCCGACAGCGTCGCTGCCGCCGACTGTGCTGCTGCGCGTCTACGGCACCGGCTCCGAGGCGCTCCTCTCGCGCAGGGCCGAGCTGCTCATCCTCCACACGCTGTCGAGCCTCTACGAGATTGGCCCGCACATCCTCGGCACCTTTGCCAACGGCCGCGTCGAGGAGTTCTACGAGTGCGAGCCCATCCAGAAGGAGGGCATGCGGGACCTCGGCGATCGTGAAGCAAGGATCGTGGCGGGCGACAAGCTCAAGATCAAGGGTCGTGAGGGTCGGGCCCACTGGGTGGCGCGGAGGATGAATGAGCTCCACGCCGTCCCGCTCGAGGTCATGAGGACGGTGCTGGAGCAGGGCGACCTCAAGGCGCCCGGCGAGAAGGGGTTCGGCAGAGGCATCCAGGACCACATCATGGCCAGCTCGCATCGCCCCAGGCGCAAGCTGCGGCACAAGCCCTCCCACTCGACCGGGATGGCTTCCGGCCTCGCCGCCTCCTCGCCCATGATTTACGGCCTCGACGGGCGTCGCAGCGTGCGGGCGAGCCCCGCCCCCATGGGTCCCAACGAGCTGCCGCCGGGCCCCGATCCCGAGCTCGCCCACGGTCGTGGCGGCTACTACTCGCACCACAACAGCTCCGTCGCTTCGCTCGACTCGCTGGCGACAAGCTACGACTCGCAGTCGAGCATGTCGTCGTTCAGCCCGTCGCTGCATGGCTACGGCAGCCCCAGGGTGGGCCCCGCCTCTGCCTCGGCAACCGGCGCCGGCTCACAGTCGTCGTCCACCTACTTTCCGCCCGTCGCTGGAGCGCCGCGCTCGTCGACAAGCACCTCGGTCGAGCACGGATCTGGCAAGGGAAGAAGCTCGTCGCTGGGCAGCAGCGCCAGAGGTCCGTACCCGGGCGTGTGGCGCAGGATGAAGCGTTGGTCGAGGGAGGCGGCCAAGGTGGTGCAGCTGGTCGAGAGCTTTGCGCGGTCAGAGAGCGGGTCCAAGGCGATCGCCATCGCGTTCGAGGGCCACCCTTCGATCAAGGAGGAGATCGTGGCGGGCGCGGATGGCAAGGGAGGGCTGTCGACCGACACCATCGGCCCTACGCCGGGCAGCCTGCGCAACACGCTGCGCTGCATGCGAGCGCTCGACCTCGCCTCGATGGTCAAGGAGCTCGACGAGTTCAAGCACTTTGTGCGCACCTGGGAGCGTCGCGAGGGCCCCAGCAAGCGCGTCTTTGCCCACAATGATGCGCAGTACGGCAACCTTCTCGAGATCAAGTCGAGCGCGCACGGCGGCGCCAACGCCGCCGGTACGAGCAACGGCCACGGCGGCGCCGGCATCGACCCTGGCGATCGAGGCGGGGCGCGCGACGGCGGCGCCGGCGGCCCGACTGAGCTGAGCCTCGAGTCACCAGCAATCCCCGCCGGTATGCCCCGGCACCACATCGCTCACCCCGCCGCCTCGTCGTCTTCGTCATCGTCAATGGACCGGCAGCGCGGCAGCGTCGACAGCAACGCGACCGCCAGCCCACCAGTCAGGGCCACCCAGCGAGCCGCCTCGCGCTCGCGGGCGCGCAAGCCGCCGCCGCCGCATCACAAGCTGGTGGTCATCGACTTCGAGTACGCCTGCCCGAACCCGAGGGCCTACGACATCGCCAACCACTTCCAAGAGTGGCGAGCAGACTACCACCATCCGACCATGTCGTGGTCGCTGCGGCACCACGGCGCGTATCCGGACGAGCACCAGCGGCGCAAGTGGCTGCGTGCCTATGTCGAGCAGGGTCGCCTGGTGCGGATGCGGGGACGTGCCATCGGACTCGACAACCTGCCCGCTCCGACCGAGATGGCGCTGCCGCCCTCGGTGGTCTCGGTGCCTGCTCCACGTGGTGGGTCCGCCGCCTCGTCGACACCGGCATCCGCAGCCACTTCGACCTCGAGCCTCGTCTCGGGCGATAGCGGCTACGGCGCCGGCCGCGACGATGGCACGTCGAACAAGCAGGACACGCGCGCCTCGCAGTTTGGGGCCCTGGAAAAGTCGCTCGGCGGCAGCGGCAAGGCGCCTGGACCGGGCGCACGTACGCCGAGCGCCCACTCGCTGCGCTCTGGCACGGCAGCCACGACGCCGGCCACCGAGACTGACGTTCCGCCCATGGCGGTGGCCGCGGTGGCCGCAGCGCCCATGACGCCTGCGATGACGGTCACGGAGCGCGCGCCCAAGGAGCGGCGATTGAGCACCGAATCGGTCTCGTCGTCGTCGTGGCAGGCCGGATCTCTCGCTGCGACGCCGCTGGGCGCGCTCGATGGCGTCTCGTCGCCCGCCGTCGACGTGCCCCAATCGCCGCAGATGCTGGCCCTGGCGCGGCTCGACGCCAGCATCGAGAAGGAAGTCGACCGCCTGGACCGCGAGGTGCGCGTGTGGAGTCCGGCGACGCATGCCGTGTGGGGCGTGAGTAGATGGGTGCCGCCGTCGCGCTCCCGGTGCCGCGAGATTGTTTTGCCTCACAGATGTCAGCCTGCCGACACTGACCCGCCTCACTTCCCTTTTCCTCCGCCTCTTGTTCCTCGCCTCTCGAACACACAACCTCGCTTCGACGCCCGACAGCTATGGGGCATCGTATTTGCAAAGGAGGAAGTGGAATCCGTCCTCGCTCGAGCCATCGCTGAGGTCGAATCCACGGGTACCGGCACCGTCGTCCGCGACGCGGCGACGACGTCGGTGCTACGGTCCGCGGCGCAGGGCCAAGACGAGCAAGGTGGACAGCTCCACGAAGCGGGCAGCGCCGAGAGCTTCGATAACCTCCGCTACGCACTCGGCCGCTTTGAACTATTCCGTGCCGAGTTTGGAGATCTCAAGCGTCTCGGGCTCGATCGCATTTGATCCGACCCGACCCGGTCCGAGTCGACATTGAGTCGAGGCCATCGAGTCGCGCCGAGGCCATCGAGTCGCGCGAGACGCTCGTCGTCGTCGTCGTTTTTATCCTCGGATCGCGTCAAGCATGGACCGAACGGAACGTTGTATGGACGGAACGAACGGAGCAGAGGCGTCACCGGTCGTCACTTCGCCGTGCCGTCAGTCGTCTATCGGGACCGGAGGGACAAGGGGACGCGGTGCATCGCCTCTCGCCCTCTCTAGGGTAGTGGAATCGACGATTGACCTTATTGCATTCTGGCATCTATTCCGATCGATCCGAGCGCGCGGTGCCACAGCCGCACCCTCCTCCCGGCCTGGGTGCCCGTCTTCTTTCTCCTTACTGCTCCTCCTTGGTCGACGAGACACGGCCGCGACGATAGCCACGACGATACTCTGCTTCTCCCCGCTCTGCCTGCCTGCCTGCATGCCTACCTCCACAGACTCGCCACCTTGCCCCAGGTAAAGAGCATGGCCCAGATGCCCGTGGCAGAGAGGATGGGGAGCGAGAGGTTGTCGTCGACGCCTCCGAGCTCGAGGCCCTCTGCGACGCCAGCGACGATGCCGCTGCCCAGGGTCAGCATCCACCACGGCATGCCCGGCACATCGCCCGCCGCCGCCGTCGTTGACGAGAGCGAGGGCAGGACGGCGTCGGTGCCGAGTTTACCGGCCGCGATGCTCTCGGCGCCCAGGTACTGTCCTGCCACCACACCCGCACCGGCTGCCGACGAGGGCAGCAGGCCGGCACCGCTCTGGGCGGAAAAGCCGCGAGCTAACCCCATCCAGCCCGTCGTCGAGCCGGGGGCGAGGCCGCCAGCGCGCAGCGTGCCGAACACGGCAGGGTGCGCTGGCCCGGAGCCGGACCACGAGATGCCGTTCGGCCGCTCTCCCGAAGAGGCGATCGAGGTGCACCAGAAGAGGTACGACGTCAGCGCGCCCGACACGATGGCCGCCAGGAAGCCCGCCGTCGACTTGCGCCGCGCAAATGGCGGAGACGGCAGCGGAGGCGTGTACCGCCCAAACAGGCGGCCGAATGTCGAGGCCGCCGTGTCGCACCACGACAGGCTGCGGCGGAGGCGTGCAAGGAATGAGGCACGGGATCGTCAGCGCGCGGCCGACAGTGCAGGCCAGGACACGGCGACGGAGCTGGCGCGCAACTCACATCATGATGGACACGCATGCGATGTCCTCGGGGAAGAAGTGAAGGCTGGTGATGACGCCGACGAGGTACCACACGACGCCATTGACCTTTTCCTGCGGCAGTGGCGGCGGCACCCGAACGTTTGAGAGGAGAGGGAGAGCGAGACAGGTGGGTCAGCGAAGGAAAATCGAGACAGAACCCGACTCCGCTGCCAGCGGTCTGCGGCGCGCGACACGCACCTTTTCGGACTCGCGCATGAGGAAGCCGAGGACCTTTTCGTAGAGCGCCTCGAAGTCGGCATTGTTGAGGCGGATGACGTCGGCGGTGACGACAATGCCGAGGAAGTAGGAGAGGTTGCGCACGATGACGCGGAGGTCAGTGTTGGAGAGGTAGAGGTAGAGGACGAGGCCGCCGATGGACGAGTGGAAGATCTTGCGCGGGATCTCCCAGCTCTTTTTCGTGGGCTGCGACGTGGGCAGCGCCGTCGCCTTGACGCGGTCGCGCTTCCTGTCTGGCTGCACGGTGGTGTCCGAGGTGGCGCTGGCGGGGGGCCGGTCGCCCGACGACGACGGTGATGATGTCGACGTGGCAGAGGCAGAGGCGGCGGCGCCGCGCTTCCGCAGCGACGAGGCGGGGTCGGTGTTGGGCGCGCCGTTGGAAGCGCCTGCGCCTGCAGCGGCAATGGCGGCAGCGTCGTCGTCGATGGCCGAGCCGTCCTGCGTAGGGATGGTGGCGGCGGCTGGATCGGATCCGGACGCCTGTGCGAGGAGGATCTGCTGTCGGTCAAAGTCGGACTCTGCGCGCGAGAGGGCTCGCAGCACGGCAGCGCCCTTCTGGAGCGACGAGGAGCGTTGCCGGTTGAGCTTCTTGGCCGTGGCGGGCGGAGGCGCGGTCGATGTCGAGGGGGCGGCTGCGGCATCGGCCAGAGGTTCTGGCGACGAGGTCCGCGCGGCTGAATGGCCGCTGGCAGAAGTGTCGACCATGTTTGGTGTCAAGGGCTGGTGATGGTCCTGGTGGTGTGGCAGTGCGGCAGGGCTGATGCGGTTAAGTGGAAATCTATTGGCCCTGTTCTAGGTGCGCCGGCGGGCGGATAGTGCGGACGGCGGCGGCGGCAATGAGCGACGATGGCGGTGCAAGGGCGTTGATTGACGACGGTGGTGATGGCGGTTGGAAGAAGAAGAAGAAGAATCAGGACCCAGCCTGGGCCAGGCAAGCCAACCAACCACTCACACGCACACGCACACGCACACACGCACACGGGCGCAACAGGTCCGATGCGTCGACGACGACGACGGCAACGACGCAAGCGTGCCTGCGTGCGCTGCGCCGGCCTGGGGCCACACTCGCGTGGGTCGGCCTGGGCCTGGGCCTGTCCTGGCCTGTCCTGGCCTGGCCTCATCCGAAAAGCAACGCTGCGGGCGTTACCACAGGCGCGCCTCGGCCTTCCCACCTGGCTCCACGTCGACAACCCAAAGCCGGCAGGCGGGCAGGCCACCAGGTCAAATCAGGCGCCGACGTGAAAGGGCAACAGGCGGTGCCAGGCAGACGCCCCGCCAGGCCTGGCCTGCCATGCGAGGCCCCCTAGCCTGGCCTAGCCTTCATCGGCCCGCTCCGATCAACGTCGCGGTGTTCCCGATGGCGACCAACTCTCGTCCGAGATATGGCCGGCCTCACCAGGCACCAACATTCCCGCCGCAAGGCAAGCAGGCGCCCGCTCCAAGTCGGCCGCCCGCCTATCCCCTCACTCTTCTGCCTCGCTCCTCTCGCTCGCGGTCGT
>NW_006920876.1:115927-152440 GCF_000417875.1 Pseudozyma flocculosa PF-1
TACCGGTACCGGCCCGCCGTCCCGTCCTCCTCCTCCTCTCTCCCTCTCTCTCCGCGTCGTCGCCCGCCCCCCCCCCCCCCCCGGTCCGGCGTGCGAGCAAACTATGGCCGGCTACGGCGCGATCCATGCCAGGCGGGCTGCTCAGCCGCCGGTCAGGGCGATGGGAACTCTGCGAGCTAGCCAGCAGGCCAGCCAGCCGGTAAGTACCAGAGCGATGCCTGCACGCCGCTGCTGTCTCTCGATCAAGAGCACTCGCCCGCACCGCTCCCGACCCAATTGCGAGCTAACTACGGCCAGCGCGGCGCGGCGCAGCGTTATCGGCCACCCGTACGCGCGCGTGCATCCCGACCACCGTCATGCCAGGAGTCGAGCACGGGATGCAGGCCACAAGAGACCCTGCCTGAGCAGCAGCGGCAGAAGCAGCACCGCGAGAAGCCGAGGGGCACTCCTCTCAGCCAAGCCAGGGCCCTGGCGGCCAGGCGGTGCCTCGATGTAACCTCTACGCGCGGCCCGACCCGGAGGCCAGGGGGGGGGCCATCTACCGGAAACAAACAAGCAAGCTAGCAAGAAGCGGTCGTCGCCAGGGCGGATAGAGCTAGAGTGCCGCGTCGGTCAGAGGGCCAACCGGTGGCATCGGAAGCAGCCGCCTCCCGGCCTCCCATCTTGCTGGCCATGTCGACGGCCTCGAGCGTCTGCCAACGTGCGTGCTCGCTCGCCATACCGGCCCATATCACCGTGCCCTCTTCGTCGTTGCGCGCTGCTGCCGCCGCTCAGCTTGACCACCGCTTTCCGTTTCACGCCACGCACGCAGCCTTGCTCGGCCTGCTTCCCTCCCGCTCGCTGCCGTCCACAGGGGCAAAGGCGAAAAGGGGACAGGCCGAATATGGAACCGTTTGGCGGTCTTCGAAAACGGCACAGAAACGGGCGGGCGCCATTATTTGGCTTCCCGTCGCTCCGAGATGCCGAAGAACAGCAGGCAGGCAGGCAGCAGGCAGAGGCCTGACCGGCGGCGAGCGCGTCGCGTCCGAGACATCGGCCTGCCTGGCCTGCCTTGCTTCTTCTGCCTTCTGCATGGCAGGCGGCCAGTCGCCGGCCTCGCTCGCGCACCTCCCAAGCGCAGCCGTTCAAGACGTTCCCTGCATGGGCCAGCCTACGACGTACTCTGAGCTCTGATTTAGCGTCGAGACCAGCGGCGAAAGAAAGGCAGGACGAGCAAGAGGGACCGGGAACGAGAGGTGTTGGTACGGCCTGGCCTGGCCTGGCCTGGCATCGCCTGCGGGCGTGGTGGTGATCAGGGGCAAAGGACGGATCGACCTGCCTGCCTGCCTGCCTGCCTGCTTGCCTGCCTGCCTGCTGCACCTCGCCTGTGGGGTCCACCCGCCTGCCTGTCAGGCGGTCGCAGCCAGCCAGATATGACGCAGGCAGCAGCACGTACGCTCGCCTGCTGCCTGCTGGAACGCGCCCAGCTGCAGCGCTGCCCCGCCCCTCCGCCAACCCAGGCCGCCGCAGCGTGCAACTCACTACTACTCGTTTGCGGCGCCCCGACATCATGGCGGATCGCCTCGCTCGCCACCTTGTCGATTGGTTGGCCCATCGCCCAAGGACGGCAGGGGAGAGTCGGCGGGGCTGGGAGTCAGAGTGGTGGGGCGAGGGCGTCCAATTTCCAGCAGGCGGAATTTATCATTCTTATTGCGAGAGAAACAGGGAGAAGAGGCAGGACGAGGTGGCGTCGGAAGATGGTCGGTCGGACGGCGCTGCTGGCGCACTCACGAAGGAAGCCCTGGGGATATGGCGGCAGCCTGAAGCGGGATACGGATCGGATACCGGTAGACCAGCCAGCTCGCACGGCGGCCTCATCGTGCAAAGCGCTCGAGCGAGGCGTAGAAGGCTGGGCCGAGCTATGAGGGCGCGGCCCGGCGGAGAAGGAGAGAGAGAGGGAGAGGCTAGCCAGGCCGAGGCTAGGGCCAAGCAAGCAGGCCCCCTCTCAAGAAAGGGTCCTCCTTGGCCCGCCCGCTTCGCTGAATGCGTGCCCGCGCCCTCGCCCCCGCCCAAGCTCCGCGCCTGGCCCCTTCGCCGAGGCGCCAGTTTCACGTAGGCTCTCTGGGCTTGGGCGGGCTGCGGGCCTTTCCCTTCGTTCAACGACGACTCCTCGCCCTCATCCTCGTCGTCGTCCTCACTCTTCCTCGGCCCATCCCGCTGTCCATATCGGGCCCACCGGCCTCCATCTTGCCCCTTGGCACCTTCCATTTGCCTCCCTTCTTTCACGCCGACTTCTTAATCTCGCACTCCTCCGAGCGCGCTCTCGGCTCTGGCACCGTCGGCTGCTTGGCCCTTGCCTCGTATCGATATCCAGACTATCCTATCTCGACTTGCCTGCCTCATCTCGTTCCTGCCCCGCAGCTGGCGCTCCCACCCGCATCCGACCAGTTGATCGGCTTCTCGCCCATCTCCGACAGCCCGGACGCCGTCACCATCCACCACCACCACCACCATCACCATCACCATCACCAGCGCCGTCATCGCCCATCGCGCCAGACACTACCGCTGGCGTCATTGTCGTCGTTTTCGGTCTGGAACGACTTCTGTTGACGGGCGCAGCCTCTGACCCTCGATCGGAGCCAATCATACCCATACCATACGATATTTGCAGACTCTTGCCGCCCGCCTCATTCACCTGGGAGCCCTCATCTTTGCTCCCATCGTCGTCGCTCGCCGTCGCACAACCGCGCACTCGCCACCAGCAAAGCTCGGGCCAGCACCACCTCTAGCCCACCCCCAATCCTCGTCCTAATCGGAACAGCGCAGCTCGAAGTCGCCCATCGCCGCTGGGTGTCGCAGGGTCATCACGCATCCGCGCTTCTACCGCCCACTTCTTTGCCCACCTCGATCCATTACTGCGGCTTGACACCCGACCGAGGCGGAACCGTCGACTGCGTCCGAAACTTGCGCAGTCCCCTCACGAGCTACCCGACGTACCGTGCTACCGGCCTCGGCGGACGGAAAGGCCTCTTGCTCATAAAGGCAATCTCTTGTACTCGAGACGGTCCAAGCAGGCTCCCATCGAGCTCCACCGAGCCACCGACCTGGATCGTCTGCATCTCTCTGGCACAGCCTGGCACCGCAACGGCAAAGGCTGCCCTCGCTGCTACTCGACCGCTATGCATCGCCCACCCGCCGCTCTCAACCTGCTCTAGACCAACATATTTGCTCTGTGCTCCCGTCTCCATCGTCCGGCACGATCGGTGCCGACTCTACATTCGTCAGGCCTGCTCCTGCGAGCCGGTTTCTGCGGTATCGCTGCAAGGGGGGAGACCGTATCCGCTCGCGACTCCACGGCCCGATACAACCCTGGCCAGGCTCTCTGACCTTTTCAGGCTCGACTGAGCACCAAACCGGTGAGTGCGCTTAAGCGCGTGTCTCAACCCCTAGACCAAGGTCTCATCCTTCCAAACGGCCGCGCTTCGGCCATGCCTACACCGAACCTCCACCAAGCCTAGGTCAAAGGGCTCAGGCCTGACCCGCGCTATGCTGAACGTTGTCTGATCCGTCTGCTCTCCCGCCGTCTCGCATCGCCTCGTCGTCCCAGCGCCCTCACTTCTACCTACAAGTGTCGGTCGGCCATTTGGCTCGCGCGCTCCCCATCGTCGCGAGACGGGAGCCCGCGCGCCCCTTCCTCCATGTCTGCCGGCGTGACGATAACGTCGACCGGTCCACCCCGCATCGTCAGCTCCGAAGTTGGCGAGCCGAATCGACCCGCCAGGACGGACCGACTGGATCCAGTCGACGTCAACGAGTTTGGCATCCCCCGTTCCGAGAGCTCATCGCGGCTCGAAGCAGATCTGGGCCCGAGCCTCAGCAACGTCCTCAAGACCTTTGACTTTTCGTCTTCCCACGCCAGCTTTCAGTCGAGCTTCGGCGTCGACAGTAGTGTTCAGGCCACCACCGACGACGACGACGAAGACGACGAAGGCGAGGAATCGTCCGACTCGACCAACCTCACCACCAACCCATCGACTCCTGCCTTTGCGCGCGACAAGGAGGCTGCGGCCACGGCGCATCAGTTTGGACGCTTCGAGACCCTTGCCTCGCCTCCGCCGCCACCCCCTCCATCCGCGGCGACCCTCCCCTTCGCTACCGCCCTCGGAGTTGCTCGCTCTGCTGTTGCTCCTGCCACGGCCACCAACGCTGGCGCCGTCCTCATTCCTGCCACCACCACCGCCGTCGCAGCTGCCACGTCGCTCGAGGCGGCTTCCATCGCAGACTTCGGAGCCCAGTTCAGCCCGGAGCGGATAGGCGGCCCCGAGGAGCAGATACCCAACAACACGGGCTATTGGGGCACTCGGCGCCTGCTCTACCCACTCAGCGTCGGTGGAGGCGACCCTTTTGCTGCAGCGACGACCTCGACGCCGCAGCCGCCGCTCGTGTCGATCCCCTTTCGCCCCGCGGCGTCCAGGGACACCCTAGGCTCGGTTCACTCGATCAGCTCGGCGGGCACGAACAGCGTCCGTGGGCCAGGCCGCGCCAACTCGGACATCCGCACCTTCCCAGACACATCGCCGATAGCGAACCGAGCCGCTGTCGCGCCGTCGGAGCGCAAGGGCAGCTTTAGCGCCCTCACAACTTCCGGCGGCAGCAGCAGCCGCGGCAGCGGCAGTGTCAGCGGCGGATCGGGCAGCAGCGGCAGTAGAGATCGAAGCGGCACACTTACGAGCGCGGCCGCCGGCTCCATTCGCAGGCTCTTTCGGAGTGCGACGGCGAGCAGCAACGACCCGAGCTCAGGCAGCAAGGGACAGCCAACGCAAGGGCCAGGCCCTTCCTCGGCCTCTAGCACAGAGGTCATACTCGCCGCAACGCTGCCTGTCGCGGGTACGCAACTCGGATCCCGATCAGCGCCGTCGCTGCCCACAGGCAACGACCAGCAGAGCCAGCAGGCGGCCCCGACGAGCAAACCGTCGGCCGGTGTTCAGGGGGACGAAAAGTCACTACCGAAACCTACTTTGCCGTTCCCGTCGAGCGCAGAGGCTCCCTCGGAGCGGCCGCCGACAGGCTCAGCGCCCTTGCTCGCCGGCATGCCCGCTTCCGGCAATTCCCGCCTGTCCCCGGCGAGAGCGCCGACCACGCTACTTGGACACCCGCCGCAGACCTCGCACCTCCGCTCGGATACCGTCGGATCGTCCGAGTTTGGCTCCAGCAGCGGGCCCAGCTCGGGACTCCACACGCCCGCAGGCTCGATCTCTGCCGCCTACGGACGCAGCAGGGAGAGGGCGGAGAGCTACGTGAGCACCGGCTCAGCATCCACCTTCCACGCAGGCACCGTGGCCAAGGCGACGATCGCCACGGCGAGCTCGGCCACCATCCGCAAGCTCGACCGGACCGACGGCGCGGCCCGTCCGATCCGCCTCCAGAAGAGCAGCGGTTTCAGGACTGCCGGGTTCGCCAGCAGTAGCCAGGCGGATTCGAGCAGCCTCTCAAACGCCGACGATACGAGCGTCGAGATCGACGGGGGCGACGTGACGTTGGGCCCGAAGCCTTCCATGCGTCAGGGCGCGGAATCCAACGAAAGCTCGTTCGAAGCGGGCCAGCTGTCGGACAGCTTCGGCCCCAAGGCGCCGTCCTCTGTGGTTTACCTCGACGCCGGTGCTGGCGGGCTGCCAAAGTCGGCCTTCTCGGACACGCTCTCGGCGCCCGTGTCGCGATCGCCGTCGGGCAGCAGCCTCGGCGGCCCGGACGCATCGCGGGAGCAGGAGCACGGCACGCTGTCGACCTCTGGCAGCCGCGCCAGCGGCTCGTCTCGTGATGCCGGGCGGCAAGGCTCGGCCTCGGTCAGAGCCAACTCGAGAGCGGCCTCACGCTCGCCTCGCAACCCGCCAACGGTGCTCGTGGCCGACACGCACGAACCGGCCCCGGTCGCCGCCGGCCGAGGAGGTGCCTCTGCCTCCGGTCATCGCATTGCTGGCGGCCCGAACGGCAGTCTCTCCGTCGATGTGGGCCTCGGGATACGCAGCGGCCGCTCGTCGGCCGACACCAGCCCCGGCGGCTCCACGCGGCCCAATCTCGGCCTGGCGCTCGGGGTCCTGCCCGAGTTCGGCGACGCATCGGTCCCCACGGCGCCCCTGTCGAGCTCGAGCTCCTGGGGCGGCTCATCGCTCCTCGGGGCGCACGGCGGCGGCTTCGAAACTGGCTCCACGAGCGGGTACAGCCGCGATCGCGGGACGAGCATCTCGACCAACCTCTCGTCTGCGATGCTCGAAGAGCCGGTGTGGGGCCAGAACCGCTTCGTCGCCAGCTCGGCTCCCGATCCCACCCTCGACTCCCTCGCCGCATTTGCCTTTCCGTCGCCCGTGGTCAGCAACACCTCCAACATGCCGACGCCGACGCCCGGTTCGGCCAAGCTGCACGGCGCCACGCTCCACTCTGCAGCGCCCTCGATGCAGTCGACCGCCTCGACGTCGATCGGCTGGATGCCTGCGTCGGTCAGCCAGCACAGCCTGATGCGGGTCGGCGGCCACTCTCGCGCGCTGACCAACACGACGCAGGTGTCGACGGCCAGCCGGAGCCATGTGCCGGCCTCTTCGGCCGGCGGCTCGACGTTCAGCGCCGTCGGCAGCAGCCTCAACCTGCTAGGCCTGTCGCAGCTGGCGCCCAGCACCCGCGACGAGATGCTCAACCGGCTCGTGCTCGACCAGGCCCGCGTCGACTGCCAAGACTACGGCCTGCTGAGCCTCGAGGACGTGGCCAGCGCCAAGCGCGAGCTCAAGCAGCTCGACAGCAAGATCGCCACCATGAAGGTCAAGCTCAAGGTCGAGGCCAAGATCCGCGACGCCGCCGTCGCGCTCCGCAAGGCGCATCGCAAGGCGCCGTCGAGCGTGCTGTCGCCCGTCAGCCCGGTGCCCGGCACGCCGCACGGCCTCGCCTCTCCCTCGATCGGCCCGCGCGGCCGCATCTCTACGAGCGAGACAAAGGCAGACGAGGACGCCACCACGGCCATGGCCAAGGTGGACAAGGTGACGCGGGACCTGCTCAAGCTCAACGACCGCGCCCAGATGTTGCGCCGGATGGTGCTCGAGCACCAGGCGGCCGCCCTGATCGAGCGCGTCGACGCCCTCGAGGCGGACCGGGCGCTGATCGAGGAGCGGCTGCCCCGCCTCGCCACGTCGGCCTCGACGGCGTCCCTGGCGCGGTCCGCGTCCTTTGGCGGGAACGCCAACGGCCACGCCAACGTCTCCAGCATGACCATCCGCGAGAGCCGCGCCCTGACCAGCGAGGATATCCGGGCAGGCGTCGACAGCGACGAACCCTACCAGCCGCAGGGCCCCAGCTACCCATTGAGCCACAGTCGGCTCGTTTCGAACGGCAGCATCGGGAGCGGCTTCAGCTTCCTCGACGCCAGCCTGCCGGAACAGGTCAAGCGCCTGACCGACGAGCTGGACCAGACGCGAGGCGCTCTGGACCGGACCCGCCGCCAGCTGACAGCGACGGCCGACGAGATCGAGGCGAGCAAGCGGCAGGCGGCGGCATTCAAGCAGGAGCTCGAGCAGAGCCGGCGAGAGGCAAAGGCCGCGGCCGAGGAGCTCATGCGTACGAGCGCGCAGGTGGAGGCGCTGCAGGATGAAAAGGACCGCTTCGCACCAGAACTCGAACGGCTGCGACAGCAACTCGACCAAGGACGTCGCGATGAGGCAGAGGGGCAGGAGGCGCTCCAGCTCACCCTCCAGCAGCGGCTGGATGCTGAGCGTCGCGAGCACTCGGTCCAGCTCGCCAGCCGCGCAGAGGCAGCGGTACGCGAGGCCGAGCAGAGGCTCGCGGGCCAGGTGGCCGAGCACGAGGCCAACGCCAGGGCGGCGCAGCAGGCCCTCCATGCGCAGCAATCGACCCTCGACCAGCTGCGAAAGGAGCTTCAAGAGTCCCGCGACGCGCAGGCCCGATTGCAGTCGGTCCAGTCAGAAGCGCAGCACGAGGCCCACGCAAAGGCTGCGCAGCAGGCCCTAGAAGCGCAGCAGGCCACGGTGGAGCAGCTGCAGCAGGAGCTGCGCGTCGCGAAAGAAGCCCATGCCAGGGCGGTGTCGCTGCAGGCAGATTCGAAGGACGAGGCCGACGCCAAAGCAGCTCAGCAGGCACTGGAGGCCCAGCAGGCGACACTCGAGCAGCTGCGAAGGCAGCTCCAGGACGCCCAGGACGCCCGGACACGAGCGCTCGAGGCCAGCGATGCCAGCAGCCAACGCGCGGCAGAGCTCGAGGCAGAGGCGAAGGCCGCGCAGCAGAGCCTCGCTACGCAGCAAGAGGCCGTCGCGGAGCTGCAGCGGGAGCTGCAGGAATCCCGCGATGTTCACGCCAAGCTGCAGTCCGCCCAGGCGAGCCAGACCGGCACGTCTCGCATCGCGCAGCTCGAGGCCGATGCCAAGGCAGCCCAGCAGTCCCTCGCGGAGCGAGAGTCGACGGTCAAGCAGCTGCAGAGGGAGATCGAACAGCTGCGGAACGCAAGCGTCGCCAGGCAGCCGGTCCAAGCGGCGGCAGTGCAGCAGGCCGATGCTCAAGCGACGCAGACCCTCGAGCAGCTGCGAAGGGAGCTTCAGGAGGCCCGGGAAGCCCACGCCAAGCTGCAATCGACTCAGCCGCCGGGCATCGGCAGCAGCCGCAGCGCAGAGGACGAGGCCAGTGTCAGCGCGATGCAGCAGGCGCTCCAAGCTCAGGACACGACGCTCGAACGCCTGCGGGGGGAGCTCCAGCGGTCGCGCGATGCCCAGGCCGAGCTTCGGTCCGCACAACTGAGCGACGTCACAGGCATCCGCAGCGTCGTGCCCACCGCCGACGCCGAGACTCCCCCGTCCCGCGAGCTCGCCAGGGTCAAAGAGGCGCTGGAGGAGGCCGAACGTCGAGCTTCGCAGCAAGGCGCTCAGCTTGACAAGCTCACCGCTCAGCATGCGCTCGTCGAGAAGGCTTCCGCGGATCGCGCCTCAGAGCTGGACAAGGTCCGCTCCCAGCTCGCCGAGGCGCAGGAACTCGCCGAGCAGCGCTCGCGCGAGCTGCAGCAGGCAAAAGAGGCGCAGGCTGCGGCCGACACGCTGGCTGCCCAGCGGGCCTCTGAGCTCGACACGGCGGCCATCGCGCGCGCAGCAGCTGAACGCCTGTCTTCGGACCAGGCGCGGGATTTGGTCAGCGTCAAGGCTGCCCTGAGCGCCGCCGAGCAGCAATCCGCTGAGACTCATGCTCGATTGGACAGCCAGCTTCGGACCACCACGTCGCTCCAGGGTCAGCTCGAGGAGGAGCGGCGCGCCCGCGCCGATGCCGAGGCCAAAATCGCCGCTGCACAGCAGCAGGCGCGAGAGGCCGAGGCTCGCGCCCTCGCCTCTGACGCGGGGCTGCGAGAGCTTGAGCTGGCCGTCGGAGCCGAGCGCAAGATCATGGCCGAGCGCGACGAGCTCTTCCACGCCTTTGAGCGCCGCCTCGAGAGCGCCGAGAGGCGGCTGCAGGACCAGGACAAGCGGTGCGCCCGCATGCTCGGCAAGCTCGAGGGCCGTGAAGAGATGGACGACCTGCTCGAGCGCATCAAGGCCGGAGCGGGCGGCCTCGTCAAGAAGAAGAAGACGGCCGGTCAGGACATTGCCGACCTGCTGACGAGTCTTGAGACGCACATCGAGGACCTCGCCGACGAGCTGGCCAGGACCGGCGGGACCGCCAACGGCAACGTCGGCTCCTACAGCTCGCCCGCCCTCCGCCAGCTGGAAAACGAGCTGGACGAGGCCGAGCAGGAGGCCGCCCGGTGGCGTGACGAGGCCGAAACAGCCAAGCAGCAGCTCGAGGAACTGCGGCGCGTGGCAGAGGCAAGCGCATCGAACATCAAGACCGCCGCGGCGCCCGAGTCGACTCGATCTGCCGCTCCCTTGCCGTCGCCATCGGCGCGGGACGACGACAGCGTCAAGGCCCTCGAGCGTCGGATCGAGGCCCTGACGAGTCAGAACAGCGACCTGGAGCGGCAGCTGCGAGCGGCCAACGCGTCTGGCCCCTCTTCGGGTCCCCTCGGCGGTCCCTCATCCGGCAAGGGCGTCGGCAACCTGATCAGCAAATTCGGCGGCGGCAATGTCCCGGCACGCGGACTCGGCGTCGGCGCCAGCCCACTTCTCGGGTCCAGCCCACTTCTCGGGTCCAGCCCACTTCTCGGGTCCAACGGCAGGCGGTCCGTCAGTCATTCGAACGCCGGAGAGGCGCATGCGGAAGTCGACCCAGAGACGAACCGGCAGCTCCGCGAGGCTCAGCGGCTGGCCTCGGCCGTGGCCGGCATGGTGCCCGATGTCGATGCCGCCGCCGCCTCGACGCTGGACCTCAAGGCGCTCCACGCGGCCTTTGAGGCGCCGCTCCCGACGCCACCGGTCTCTTCGGGGGCCGACGACGCGGACATGGCGGGCGCCGCATCGTCGTCGCCGGCGGTCGCGGCGGCCGCGCTGCGACGCGAGATCGAGGCCATGTCGCACAAGCTGCGGGGCGCCGTGGCAGCCAGCCGGACCGCCATCTCGCGAGGCCTGCAGGCCGAATCGAGTGCCTCGGCGCTTCAGACGCAGATCCGAGAGGCCGAGGCGAAGCGAGACGAGTTCAAGGCGGCTGCAGAGGAGCTCGAGTCGAGGCTGTCGCATTCGGCGCTCGACATCGAGACGCTGCGGGAGCGCGAGCGCAAGCTGGAAGAGACGCTGGCCGAACTGCGCGAGCAGCTCTCGGAGGGCGCGCGGAGCGCCCGGACGCACTCGACGTCGTCGAGCAGCCTCGGTCTCCAATTCAAGGTCGAGACGATGCCGTCGTTTTCGCCGCGCAAGAACGCCAAGAAGCTCGTGTCGGTTTCGACGTCGACGTCTCCGCCGCAGCGACGCCCGCCGCCGCTCAAGCCCATGTTGGGCGGCATGCCCAGCTGGACCGCCGCCGCCGGTGCCGCCGCCGCAAACACCACCAACGCCAAGCGCGGTGCCAACGAGGCGAGCCTCGCGCTGCCATCGCCCGGCCTGATGCTCGAGGGCATGCACCTCGTCTCGCCGACGCGATCCGCCGGATCCTCGTCGCCGCTGCCGTCGCCGTCGCCCGCCCGCTCGCCCGTCAAGCTCTCGCTGCCCCCCTTTGCCTCGACGCTCGAGACGCGCACGGGCGGCAGGTCGCCCGAGCCGCCCCTCGAGCATGTCTCTCCCGCGCACTCGAACGTCTCGCTGCCCACGGCCTCGGCGGCGGCCGCAGCGGGCAAGCAAGGCCCGCGCACCATCACGCTGGGCATGGACACGTCGGCGCTGATGCTCAAGATCCGCAACCTGGAGCGCGAGCTCGTCGTCGCCCAGACCTATCAGAAGCAGTCGGAGAGGATCCGGGAGCAGGAGGCCGCGCTGCGGCTGCGCGAGAGGCAGATGGACGAGGAGCGCCTCCGCGACGCCGAGATGAACAGCCGGCTGCTCGAGGAGCTCAACGAGAGCAACCGCGCCCTCCAGGCGGCCAAGGAGCGCGCCGAGGTGGAAAAGAGCATGCGCATGATGGACGAGATCAACGAGCGCAACCGCCTCCTCATGGCCGGCAAGATGTGAACCTCCCTCGGCGCACTCGACCCGCGGCGGCGGCGGCGGCGGTGGCGGCCAGGAGGAGATGCAGGAGGTACCGTCGATGGCCCGCCTCCCGTCTGCACGCCGCGCCTCCCAACGCCACCTTTCCAACCGATCTTCTACACGCTCTCCCTAGACAGGCATTGCCAGGCCGCTTCGCTGCTACGAGCCCGTATACCTTGCCCTTCGCAACCGCACCCGTGTACTTTTATGGAATCACGTCATCTCTGCCGCTCGCCCGTGTGTCTGCGTGTCCGCCCTCCCACGGCCGTACCCTCCCGCTTCCATGCGCTGCGCCGCTCCGTGCCGTCTCTTCTAGCACCGATCGGCTAGCCAAACGCCCGCCTTCATGTCGTAGAGGCCAGGCAGGCGGCTTGGGACAGAAGACGCCGGGAAAGCTCGCAGACGAACCGCGCCGCCTAAGACCTTTATCACGAATTTCGGAATTGCCCTATGTAGGGTTATGTAGATGCACTTTCGCGCCCTTCACATCGATAGGCCGGTTGGCCCAATTGGTAAGGCGTCTGACTACGACCATAGCACACACGCCTTGTGCTCCTTGCATTCGCAATCAGGAGATTCTGGGTTCGAGCCCCAGGCTGGTCATCACTTTTTTCTCCTGCGCTTTCTCCGCATTCGTGACGGGGGGAAGGCTTTTGGGAGCCAGGGAGGAGGGCGGGTTTTAACTAGGATCCAGATTCTGGGTTCAAGCCCCAGGCTGATCAACTCTTTTTGCCCCTTCCATCAGGAGATAGCTCCGCCATCCGAAAGCCCGGCGGACCGTGTCGAGTCGTGTTCTTTTTCCCAGTTTTGACTCCCCTCGTGTTTTTGATTTTTATATGTATTAACATTTTCGAGTCCATACATCAGCGGGTCCAATCGTATAGTGGCTTATTATGCTGTCTTAGGGCTTAAACACGGAATCGAACCGTGAGCTGTATGACAGAGGTCCCCGGTTCGATTCCGGGTTGGACCCTCCTTTTTCTTTTTTCTCTTTTTTCCAACTCTTTTTCCCCTCCTTTTTTCTATCGAGAGAGCTCGCTGTATGTTTCTGTGCGATTCTTAACTGCGGGCGTCATTTTGGCAGATGACGGGCTAGAGTCGTGGCGCGCCGCTTGCCTGGCCTGACCGGTCTGTGCGCCGGGTAGCGGCAAGAGGCCGGATAGCCGACCGGGGCCAGCTGAGCGCGCGCCGAGGCCCCACAACGATGCCGTCGCTCGAGGGTCGTCTCTTCGTTCCGACAACCACCCGCCCCGACCGTCGATATCCTTGCCGTCTACCGCAGCCTCGGTCTGATCTGTTCCACGACATCGACGACGACGAGCAGAACCACTGCCCAACATGGCCGAGCTGAAACCCGTGAGCGACCTGGCGCGGCTGTCGAGCCGGGTGGTGCGCATCCTGGCGCAGAACCCGGGTCCGTACACCCTCAACGGGACCAACACGTACCTCGTCTCTGCGCCGTCGTCTTCGTCGCCGTCTTCGTCGTCCTTGCCGACGACGGCGGCGCGGCGCGGGATCCTCATCGATACGGGCGAAGGTGTCGAGGGCTATATCCCGCTCCTCGAACGTGCGCTGCGCGGTGGTGGTGGTGGTGATGAGGGCGCCGATGCGTCGACCATGGCGGCGATTGGGGACGAGGGTGTGACGACTTGGGTCAGCGATATGTGAGTTGGCCTGGCCCGGCCCGGATGACGTTCCCCGTCGTCGCGACCGACTGGCACTGCGGTCTGACACGCTCCTCTCGGCCGCTGCCGCCATCGGACAGCATCTTGACGCACCGCCACGGCGACCACACAAAGGGCCTTCCCTCTGTCCTCTCGCTCCTCTCGCGCCTTCGCTCCGAGTCCCAAGCCGCATCTGCAACGACGGCAGCGACTTCGACGCCGCTCGCGCCGCCCCGCATCCACAAGTTGCCCGACACCGAATCGGACCCGTCGCTGATCGAGAGCCTGCACGCCCTGCCCTCGGGCTCGTTCACGTCCTACTCTGCCTTTGACGGCCCCTCGCCCCTGTGGCCGCTCAAGGACGGCGACATCATCGCATGCGCCGACGGCGACGAGGCAGGCGCAACGTCGCTCCAGGTCGTGCATACGCCCGGGCACACCGCCGACCACATCTGCCTGCTGCTGCGCGAGGAGCGCAACCTCTTCTCCGGCGACCACGTCCTCGGCTCCGGCACCACCGTCTTCGAGGACCTCAACGCCTACCTCGCCAGTCTGTCGCGCTGCATCGACCTTTTCGCCGAGATCGGCCCCTCGTCCTCCGTCGACGGCAAAGACGGCCGCAGCGACGGCAGCAACGACACCGGCGACGACGAAAACGTCATCTACCCGGCCCACGGCCCCGTCGTCGCGGCGGGCAGGGCGACGCTGAGGACGTACCTCTCCCACCGCCTCGAGCGAGAGCGCCAGATCCTCTCGCTCCTCTCTACGGCACCGCCGCCCTCGGCCCAAACCGAGGCCGAGCGGGGATGGACGATCACGTCGCTTGTCTCGACGCTCTACTCGGCCTACCCGGAGCACCTCTTCCCCGCCGCAGCGCGCGGCCTCTTCCTGCACCTCCATGCCCTCTCGGTCGACAACCCGCAGGCGGGGCGCAGGAAGAGGGTCCGGCCCAGGTCGTTGCCCGAATTCGCAAAGGGGCAGCCCCGAGCCGCCACCGAGGCCGAGGCGGGCGTGGTGCCCATCCCCAAGAACGAGTCGCAGTACGCCCAGGTCATGGACATCGTCTGGGACCTCATCCCCGATCAGGGCGAGAGCGGCACGGAGCAGCAGGGCGCCGGCGGTGAGGAGCAGCAGGCGTCAAAGGCCGCGGCTGCGACGGGCGAAAGATTGTAGCGCTGTGGCCGTGGTTCTGCCAGAGAAGGGGCATGCCGTGCAACACAGATGATAGCGATACGATGATTGGTGCAAGTGGCGGCCGTGGCCGTCCGCCGTCATGCCCTCCCCTCGCTTCCCCGCGCGGCGCGCGGCGGGGACGTCGGCGATGCCTGAGCGCGGCGAGCACTGGTCGGAGACGGCGGCGGCGGCGGGCTAAAGGACAGGACGCAGTGGCACGTCGGGCAAAAGGCCTGGTTGGTCAGCCAGGCGACGAGGCAGGTGTCGTGCAACTCGTGGCCGCAGTCGAGCCGGCAGAATGGCCACTTGCGGCCCGCTTCGTCGCCGGCCCCCGAGCGCGGCCGGGCAAACTCCGGTCGGGTCAGTTCAAAGCAGATGCTGCACGTCACCTCGTCGGTCGACATCCACTTGTACCTCTTGCCCCACTTGCCTCCCCCTCCCCCCGCCGACGATGCCGCCTCGTCGCCGTAGGGATCCGTGTCGGGCCGATCGGTCAGCTCGACGCCCCATCGCCGCCGTACGAATTCCAGGCATTCGACGCTCGCCCTGGCCTTGGACCAGATCGATGTGAGCGACGAGAGCTCGGATCGGAGGCTGAGGAGTGAGAGGACCGGCGGAAGGCTGGTGGGCGAGAGCGTGGGCAGCCGCAGCGTGACGATGGCGTAGAGCAGCGAACCGACCACCTTGTCAAACAGCGAGACGACCGTATCCGAGAGCCAGCGCGTCGTTACCAGCACGCGCTGGTGCTGCAGGCGCGGCGCCTTGACCCGGCGTCGAGGCGTCGAGGTCGCAGAGGGGGAGGTGGCTGGTCTGGTCCGTGGATCAGCATCGCCTTCGCCGGCAGAGCTGACGTCGGGTGCCGGATCGTCGGCAAACAGGCTCAGAGGAGCGATGGGCTGCGTGACGCTCGTGGAGCGCAGCACCTCTCGACCATCGGTGCCCACCTGGCGGTAAATCTGCTGTCGCGGCGAGGAGTCATCGGTTGCTTGCGTGGGTGGGGCATCGGCGTTCGGTGCCGCCGCCATTTCGCCTACGCTCGCAGCGGTCTCCGGCCTTCTCCGCATGCCCTCGCTCGCTACGGCCTGCTCGCTGCCGGTCTGGATGGCCCTGGCAATCAGAGGCCGCCGTCCGGGGCGCCTGTTGATGCCCGCCGCAACGGACCGCGAGGACGCCGGCGCTCCAGACAGTGCCGCTGCGAGGCCTGGAGGCAGCGGGAGCAGCTCGATGATGCTGGGCGAGTGCGAGGGCGAGGGCAGACGAACGACCTTTGGCAGGAAATCGAGAGCGGCGTCGTCGATCTTGAACAGCGTAGAGACGAGAGAAAGCAAGACTGCTGCCAGCTCGAGGGCCACGAGCAGCTTGATGGGCAGGAGCGTCTGTTGACGTCGGGCGGAGCCGAGGGGAACGGTTTCGAGGCCAAGGGAGGCCCGCTTGGCACTGCACCGGAATGCCACGGCGTCGATGAAGGGAGGCGTGCCAATCGAGAGGGCAAGGACGGCCAGGACAGAAAGCTGGATCAGGGGCAAGGTGAAGGCGTGGAAGCGGGACCTTGAGCCGATCAGGGAGCTTTTCACCACGCCGTCCTCGATGGCCATGCCGACGAAGCGGATGCCCCACAGGGCGTGGAGCGTGAACACGGCGGGCAGGACATGGCTGTCGATGAGAAGGCCCCAGCTGGGCTTTGGCAGCTTGAAAAGAGAGCCCGGCGCGGGCTGGGCGTCATGGGACGAGGCGGCGGAGCGATGCTCGGCGCTGGAGGCGCTCGCGGGCGTGGGCTGCGACGGGGCGGTGGCCGTCGAGGGAGCGGGACTGCCGTTGCTGGGTGGAGAAGAGAGCGCGGCAAAGGGGGCGAGCTGCGGCGGTGTCGACGGCGGAGCATGCAGGGAGAGGGGGTTGCTGGCGGGGCGAATGGGTGCGGCGACTACGAGGCCGTCGATGATTGAGACGGTCCACTCGGTGCTCGAGCTCGACTGGCCGCCGGTCGCAGCGCCAGAGGGCGGGCCGTCCGAGCTTACAGCGGTCGAGTCGGTGTCGAGCGGTGCATTGTGCGGGCTCAGAAGGAGCAAGAGCAGCAGCAGGCAGAGCCGTGGGCGGTAGATCTGCCGCCGGAAGTGGTCGATGGTCGACGAGCTAGGGTTGATGCCTGCTATGGTGAGGGGCATGGCGGTGACAGGCGGATCATCCGGGCAGAGGGCGCTTCGAGGGTACCGTGATGATGAGGTCCGTCGAGATGGCGATATGTAGGCAGACTGGGGTTGGGCTGCAAAAAAGTTGGGGTCCGATGTGGTGGAGACGAGCGGAAGGCAGCGTGCAGGGCCGGGAGAGGGTGGGGGTCGGCGGATCCAGGCTAGGGTGGGGCAGCTCCCGGCCCTCGAGCTGCTGGGGAGCCGCACGCAGCTTTAGCTCGCCACGCTTTGTCAAGCCTCGCTGGCTTGCCAGCCGCGCTCTAAATTCGGTGTGGAGGGGCCGCCGCCAGGCCAGGCCAACCAGCGGCCAGCGAGCGCTCAGCGTGAAAGGCGGATCCCTCCGCGCCAGCAGGCCTATGGCCATGACAGGAGACTTCCTCGCTCGACATCCCGACCTCACACGCTCAGCTGCGGCGAGGGGCAACCTCGGAGACGTCGTCCATGCATGTGTGCCTCTGCGGGGGTCGCCGTCTAGCTAAAAGTACATCGTATGATCCAAATGCAATCGGATACCGGCCCGAGCCGCCCGCTCACAGCTTGCTGGGCCGATCCGGAGGGGGGTCTCGGCCTCGCTCGGTGGATGCCGACGCTGGCAGCTCCTGGTCGATCCAGCCCGCGCCCATCCCCGGCTCTGTGACATTGTCAGGGACGTGTGCAAATTCCCAGTTCCTCTCGGGGCCGTGCGGGAGGAAGCTGCCGTCGCCGTTGAGCTCCTGCCTCCAAGTGCTGGCGTCGCTGGCGGTGCGCACGTACTTGCTGAGCGTGGCGGTGCCAACGTTGATGTCGACGGTCCGCTGGCCGTCCCCATCGTCATCAAGGAGGACCCTGCCCATGGCGATGAGCGTCGCGGCATGGCTGCAGAGGAGGACCCGTTCCACGCCGAGCTCCGCGCACCGCTGCTGGATCAGCTCGAGGATCCTCCGGGCGCGAGCATGGAGCTGCGGTATCGTCTCGCCCTCGACGGGCGGATAGAGGAGCGGCGACCAGCTGAGCGAGAGCGTTGGCACAAACTCCTTCATCGTGGCCGCCCTGGCCGGGACCGGGTGGACTCCGGTCGACAAGGGCGCCGGAGGGAACCACTCGGCGAGGCCCGGTTCGGCGACCAGCTCGAGACCGAGCAGCTTGGCGGTAGGCTGCGCCGTCTGTAGGCAGCGGTAGTACGGCGAGCTGATGATGAGCTGTGGCTGCTCTTCGTGCGGTAGCGATGCGATGTAGCGCGCCAGGTCGCGAGCCTGATTGAGGCCGTGGGCGGTCAGGACGGGATCGCGCGGCCGGCCCGTGGGGAGGAAGAGTTCGGCGCCCTGCCAGTTCATGCGGAAGCCATGTCGGCAGGTATAGATGGTCTTGAGCATCGCCAGGTGCGGGACTGCCGGGTGCCGCTGCGACGGTTTGGAGGTGGTGTGCGGGAGAGAGGCTGGGCGAGGGCAGAGGTGGTCGGGCCAAGGAGGCCACCGATGGGCCGACTTGACCGGCCCAACCGAGGCAGCCTTTGCCGGTGCGGTGGGGGAAAACAGGCCCAGGGTCCAGCGCCGAAAAGCAGGAAGCACCGGCGTGCCCGTCAGGCCATCGGACCTTCCGACCACCATCTCGATCATTCTTGTTTAGCCACAGGGAGGATTTCGCCCTGCAACGCACATACACTTCCTTCCCCTCGACCGCCTCACAGAACCTCGCATCACTTGACCACGAGGGCGCCGGCGCAAGCTTCCGAGGGCGACGGCGCCAGCTTCCGAGGGCGACGGCTCGTGCCGGCGACTACGACAACTTGAGTGATCCGATGAGCATGCCGCACGATCCATGAAGATGCAGACTGCTGCCTTCAGCCCCGTCCGGCACCTTTCTTGTCCCTCGGAACGGCTCTTTCGGCCATCCCTCGGCCCACGCTCGAGATGAGACGGGCAGATTCGCTCCGACGCTCAAGCTCTTGCCACGCATTGCTGACCCCGGCTGAGAGCAAGTCGGTGACTTCATAAAAGTACCTCGGGGGGCCGTCATCAGCTCGGCGCTCTGGGAGCGCTCGTCCGTCCGCTCATCTGGCCAACATGGAGGAGTATAAAGGTGGAAGACACGGTGGCCTGGTCCATCGCCCTGACCCTCTGTTCTCTCACATCTCATGAGCCCTCCGCAGGTACCGCACCGCAGATGAGATTCGTCTGGCAGAGTTCAACTCGCGCACATCTCCCATTTGCGGCTCTTCTCGCTACCCTCGGGGCTGTCGTGGGAGTCGAACCGGGCCAGCTTCACCTGCCCCTGAACGTCGATGAAGTGGCGCAGCTCTGGCACGGTCCAGTGTTCGTCGGCGGCCGCGAACCCAACGCCGAGCTGTTGCGCAGCTTTCGAACGGAACATCCAACGCCGCAACCGCGCCTGCCACACCACGACGACACCTTCGACGACCTTGAGCCTTTTCATCCGCTGCCGCCACTTAGCCCGGAGAGGCTCAACGAACCGCCCGAGCCGGTTGCGAGCTCCAAGGAGCGTCCTGGCCGAACAGCACCGAGTACGGGCTCTTCGTCGCAAGGTGCAGCACCGCTCATTCAAGCAGCTCCTAAAGCTCCCAAGAGGCGTGCTCGTAAGATTCGTCTCGTTCCTGCTGCCACTGACAGCGGCACGCAGCACCTCGAGACAGACATCGACCGCATCAACAACGGTCCGATCCGTCAGGGCATCCGCTACCGTGACGGCGAGCTGGCCGAACTCACCGTGCGCGCTCTGAAGAGGCGGATCATCGACGCAGTCGGGCTGCATGGTGCCCCGGAGCAGCCAAAGGTCTGGATCGACCCGGCTCCACGCAAAGCGAGCCTCTCGAGGCCCAAACAGACGTTGATCTTGGCCCTCTTCAGCGCTGTTGACCATCAGAAGAAGCCGAAGCTCGGCCTGATGGAAGACATCATGACCGACGACTACCGCGTCGTCTTTTCGCATGCTGCCAAGACCACCGTGCCAGACTCCAGCACGTTTGTGTTTTACGCCATTGCCGTGCCCGTCAAGGACTTCAAGGACCCAACCCGGGCCCCCTCAATCATGCGGACCTACTTGGGCAAGGTCTATGTCCAGGCGCCGCCGCATCTCCTGCGTCCCGAGGGGTTCTCCAAGAACCTTAACACGCGGATTCGACAGGCACAGCAGGCGTTGAACCAGGAGAGTGAAGCCATGCATCCGGGACAGACTGCAGCAGCATCAGCACCGGCTGGAACAGATCACGGCGCAGGTCAGACAAGGCAGCCGGGCAAGCTCACCGGCTTCGGCCTGCCGTGATGTGGGCAGCGCGACATGCCGAGCTTCTACGAGAGTCGTTCGTCGGCCGCACTCACGCACGCTGCCTGTTGTGACTCTCTCACCTCTCGTCGTTTTAACATCATGCATTGGCCGTCCGCCCGTCCCTCCCGCTCTCCTTCCCTCCCTTCATTTTTCTGACTGGCTCCGTCCCGCTCCTGCTCGGTCCGGAAGGTTCTTTCGACGCCCGTAGGCGTTCGGGGCGAGGGTTCGGAAGCTCATCTCTTATCGTGTGCGGCGAGAGCAAATCTGGCAGCCGGAGGTAGCCCGGGGCGCTACAGCCTTGCTTATCGCCGGTGGGGCATCTCTCGAACGGCCAGCTACGTACGTACATAAAGCAGGGAGGGAGCCTCTCGATGAAATCTCACTCGCCAAGAAGAAAGGCCGAAGCGGCCTCATCTCACGACCTCGCTTTCCTGCTCACATGCCGAGCCCTTTGTACGGACACCGACGACCTTATCGACAAGAGCGACGCAAGATGCACCTCTTCCGAATGGGCTCGACCATGGCGTCGACGATTCTTGTGGCGACTCTAGTTGCCGTCCTCGAGCCATCGGTTGTGGGCGCTGGGAATGGACTTCTCGATGATCTGCACCCAACCCTCGAGGGCTCGAGCGAGCTGTACCACCGGCTCACCCACATCGAGGATGCTGGATCGCTGCTGCAGGGGGCTGAACTCGCCGCGCCAGGCCCAAGGCTACTCGACGACCTACCTCAGTCGCCCGACGGCCTGGGCAGGCTCTACGAGAGCCTCGGATACATCGACCATGCCACGCCCGCGATGTTGCAAGCAGAGCATGCTGCCGGCAAGGAGCAGGCGTCGCATGATCCTCATGTGCACGACGCATTCCCTGGTAACCCGTCTGGGTCTCTTGCGGCAGGAGCTGCTTCTTCTATCCCGCAAAGTCACGACAATCTTGCCGTGCAAAGCCATGACCACCGTGCCGAGCTGTCCGCCCGATACGACGAGGGATCGACGTCCATCGAGCCGCTGCTCGTGGAAGGATCGCCGCTATCTCTGCCACGAGGCAGAGCACGCGGCGGGAGCAAACTCAGGCAGTCGCGAGCTGGCAAGCAGATGACGGAGCTCTACCACGCCCAAGCCGGCCTCAAGAGAAAGAAGATCACCTACGGCAATGCGGAGCTGTCCGATTTCGTCGTCGAGGCGCTGCAGAGGCGGGTCAGAGACCTACCACCTTCAGTTCGGCTCGATCGCGAGACCATCATTCGGATCCACCAGCCTTCGACCCTGCGCGGCACGGACAGGTGGGTCAGGGTACGCAAAGCGGCCGGCAACCTCTTCAAGAATCAGGCGGTTCCTCTCGACAAGTCTGGCTTGTTGACAGACATTGACGTCCCGGGCAGGTGTCGAGTCAGCTTCTCGTACATCGTCGACCAGCCGAGAAACGGTGTCACCTTCCTCTTCGACGCAGCTGCCTTCCCCTACAAAGACTCTGGCCTGGAAAGGACGTACCTGGGCATTCTCGAGATTCGAGAGCCACCGGAGTTCAGCATTGTCACTGATCACTTCAGCCCTGTCCTCGCTGGTCGACTGCAGGCGCTGACGGGTAAGAGGTTCGAACTCGAGAGGGTTTCAGCTTCCTCGGCCCGGCCGGGCGGCCCGATCGGCCCTGCGGATGACTTGCACAGTGGCCTTGACCCATAGAGGAGGAACACTTCCGCTTAAGGCTATAGTGGGCGGCTCCGTTTCCGTCCCAGCCGCCCCGTTGTTAGGTGTTTCTGGGCTCAATTGCGCCTTGAATACCATGCGTGGTTGCCGTGCAAGGAAGACCAGATCCGGGCGAGGGTACACAAGGCTGGCCTGGAGCCGCTTTCCGATCTATCCGGTGCTGGATGAGGTGTGGCGGACACGGTGCGGCCAGACGCCCAGCTCGGAGGGCCACCAAGTCGCTGCCTGCTGGTCGCACCTCTTGCGACTTGCACTGCCTTGATTGCCGGGTCAGGCTGGGATGAACGTAGTCACTCAGGCAGAGGCTGTCTTCCACTCCACAACCTCGCTCCTCATCAACTCGCATCGACAAGAACGATGCCCCCCTCCGCACCACAGTCAGCGACGTTGAAAGGCGGACCAAGCACGATGCGCCACCCCAAACCCAGTCCAGTATCGGTGCTCATCTTGTTCCTCATGGTTGTGACTGTCCTCCTCGAAGCGGCGACGGGCACTGGGTCGGGACTCCTGGATGACCTGCCACAGACCTTCGAAGGCTTGGATCTGCTCCACCAGCGTCTCGAGTGGCTCGAATATGCCACACCCGCCATGTTGCGGGACGAAGCCGAACCTGCGGTGCAACAGGAGCCGCTGCACGCCGTCACTCAGAGACGTCCAGACTTCGGATCCATCGACGAGCCGGGCTCGGCAGGTACTGCATCGCCGCAAGAACCTGTTGCAGCTTCCAGTCACACAGACGCTGCGAGTAGGCCACCGACCCATGGCGAAGCTAGCACTGGCGTCTCCGAACCTGCGACACAAAGGACGGCGGTGGAAGAACTCGACATCCCGAGAGGATCCGGGCTCGCGTTTGGCAGCGACGAGCTGGCTGCTATCGTCGTCAGGGATATCGAGGAGCGCGTGAGGGAGCTGACGCCCCCAGGAGGATCCCGTCGCGAGCCGGTCGTCCGCATGCATCAGATCCCAGCTGGCAAACGCCCATCGGAAAGAGTCAAGATGGCGGCCCACAACATCTTCATCTTCCAGGCCCAGCGCCGCGCCAAGTCGCGCCTGCTGGAAGACATCATCATCCCTGGCAGATGCCGGATCAGCTTCTCGTACATCTTTGGCCAGGAGCGAGACAGCCCTTCCTTCCTGTTCGACACCGTCGCCTTTCCCTACAGAGGATCCGGCATGGGCAAGACGTACATCGGCATCCTGGAGATCCAGAATCCTCCTCCGCAAATCGAGACCGTGGGCTTCCATCCGACCCTCATTAGCAGGCTGCAGGCGCTGGAACGCAAGAATATGGCGCTCGAAGAGGGCGCCGGTGTTTTGACCCGTTCGGATGCACGCCGTGGCCGTCCTGGCCGTCGCAGAAAGGTCGCCCGGACTGCATGACCATGTTTGCCCGTCCTGCGCTGTAGGCCAGTTGCTCCTAGGTACATGTCGAGCTCGAAGGGCCGCTGGAAGTCAGACTGAAGCACTGCCTTAGTTTTTCCCAGGATGCTGTCAGCTCGACCGGTCATCGACGGCTTCGCGGCAGCGAAGCCATCCAATCGTGCAAGTTTGGCTGTCCCTCCTTGATGGTCTTGCAGGCATGTTCATATGTGGCGGCCAAGGTCGGGGCAGACGCACAGCTCGGGGCGTTGTGCGGCTTGCACTAGCTTGCTGCTGATAGTAGAACGCCACCCGGATCTCCTCCCGAAGGTGGGTCGGGAGCCATTGTCAACTCTCTTTGCCCCCCTTTCGCGGCCGAGATCAGAGAGGCGAAGGACGTTATGTAGATGTCCCCTCTTGCCATCGATCTGTCCCTACACCCTCTTCTCACCAAACCTTACTCTCCCACCAGATCTCGACCAAGTTCCCCTCCCTCACACAAGACACATCATGGAGCTTTGCCGTTTCGCTTCGACGATCGTGCTGGCCATCATTCTGGCGACGCTTGTCCCCGCACGTCAGGCGATCGCCGTGGCACGACCAGTTCTTGATCTGCCGCAAGATGTCGAGGCGCTGGAAGATGTGTATCGCCACCTCGCGTGGATAGACGATGCGCCATTTGGCATCTCGCTGCACGATGCGGGCCATCCGGATGTCCCGTCGCCCCATCAATCGTTCGCAACGCAGCCTGCAAGCGACGTAGAGGTCATCGAAAACGATGTTCCCGACGATCAGCTTCACGGCGCCGGCACTGCAGCGCCTATCGAGCTCGACTCACCCACTTCGACAAGGAAGGGCCAGTTCGACGGGCCGAGGCACCCTGAGTACCCTTCACGGCCGGCCTCTTCCGTTCTTGAGGAGGCCGACCGAGATGCGCGTCCGCTGTTCCAGGCGCCGGCACGGATCCACAAAGTCCGGAAGTCGAGCAGGGAGGCGCAAGAGGACTGGCCGATCTCGTCTGTACCGAGACAGGTCGCTGGAAACGGGAGACCCATCCATTACGGCGATGCGGAGCTGCAAGTCCTTGCTCTTGACGAGCTGAACACGCGGGCCAGGGACTTTCGGCCGTTGAGCGGCGCACCTCGTCGACCCAGCATTGCCATCCACGCGCCCGGCAGTCCTTACGAACGGAGAGGCCGCACCACGATCCAAAAGGCGGCGTCCAATCTTCTCATCCGCAAGAACAAGGGAGTCAAGACCGGCCTGTTCGCCAACATCGACGTCCCTGGCCGATACACGATCAGCTTCGGCTATGTCTTGTCGCAACCAAAAGAGGGCCCCATGCTACAGTTTGACGCCGTCGCCCTGCCCTACGAGGGAACAATGCTGCCCAGGGTATACATTGGCCTCGTCCAGATCATCGATCCTCCGATCGGCCTCATCAGAAGCGAGGGGTTCAGCACAGCGCTCAAAACGAGGCTCATGCAGATGCGTATCCTGGCATTATACGAAGACGACAGGGGGCTTCTGCAACCGGGCGCAAGCCAAGGTCCCGCCGGCCACCTCGGCAGGCCGGCCGAACCCGAGGCGCAGTGACGAAGGAAGATTCACGAGGTGCTACAGCCGCACACGCTCACGTACGGGTCGCTTCAAGCGCCGCGCTGTTCTGTGACTCGTCGAGCGTTGCAACTCGGGACGGGCCACGCCGACACGATAGATGGGCGGCAGTCGACCAGCCGGCGGGCGGCTCATGTATGACGACCTCGGGATTTGGCCCGTGAGAGTTGACAGACCGGTCGAATGAATGTGCAAACGGCAGTGACTCAGAGCAAGATGTTCTTGAATCGCCCTGGCTTTGCAAGTCTTCAGGAGCTAGGCAGATAGATGCGCCCTTCCCCGCAGGCTGTCTGGCCAGGTCGCCGGCGCCATCAGATTCGCCTTTGCATGCGTCCAAGTCGCGAACCCATGCTGTATCAAAGAACCGGTGCTGCCGCCTCGTCGCCATGGCCGCTGGCGCTATTCGCCTTTGCAATCCTTCTGACCTTGGTGACCATGTGCTGAAGCCACTCGGTGAATCCCAAGAAGATTTTGAAGTCCTCAAACACGACCCAGTCGTCCGGATCAGCGGGTGCAAGGCCATTGGTGCGCCGCATGGACGCGTAGAAGCTGGGCGGGAGCAAGAAGGCGTGCATGAACCACTTGCCGATCGTCTTGTCGCGGGTGAAGCGGACGACATCTTCCACGCCGTGCGTATAGACGCAGCCCCAGAGCCACGGGATGCCCTGGCACATGGCGTGGTGTTCTGACAACCGGTCTATCACGACGCCCTCGAACGGCAGCACCCCGATATAGGCCGCTTCCACTGCCCACGATACCAAACGCTCTGCGATGTACGTGGCTGGTTGTGCTTCCTCGTAAAGAATCGCGGGCAGGCCGTGTGGTCTCAAGGCGTAAAAGCGTAAGAAGTCGGCTGGCAGCATCGGATAGCTTTCTGCGACTGCTTGCGGGATCTCGGGCGCGCTTTCAGGTGAGGCGGCGGTCTCGGTGGCGACGTCCGGACAGAGGCGCTCAAGCTCTGCGATGAGCTGGTCCACCGAGAAACCGCGGTAGGGTTCCTTGTCTGTGGGCACATCTCTGTTGCGCATGCGTTCGAGTCGACGGTCGATCGATTCCTTGAAGCGCTGCACACCCTCTTCGACCGACGAACGAGTCCAGCCGAGCTTCTGCGGCGCAGAGTCGGGCAGGACGGTGGGTGTCGTTCAGCGAGACTGGTGGAACCCCTCAACCCTGGTCGTCGCTTCTGGATCAACTCACTTCCAAGAATCCCTGGCCTTCCTCGGCCAGGGGCAAGGCTCGCCATGCGCCGGTGCAGCCGCCGAGTAGCTCGATGGACTCAATCAGCACACAACGGAACCTCTTGACCGTGTAGCACGCGCACCGTGGCCTGTGGTTCAATGGGAGGTTTTGCAGAGTCTTGAGTCCGTCCAAGACCAGGTCCTGTCGCCCGTGCCGAGCCGCGAGCGAAATGCCGACGCAGAGTCCCTCGCAGGGCCCGACGTAGGACATGCAGGCAGCCGTCGCCTTTTCGCTGAGCTGGCAGTCGATCACCTCGCCCAGCACGGAGAGCGCCAACTCCTCGAACTCGCGAGGGGGAAGCAGCACGTCTTCCGCTTCGGCTATGGTGAGGTAGGCGCTGTCCTTCCTGTTGCAGAGCTTCCCCACAGCGACCAGGCCCTGGATCCAGTCTTGGAAGTTGCGGAACTTGTAAAGGTCGACTTCTAGCCGGGATCTCCATGGCTTTCCCGAGAGGACGTCTGCGCGCAATAGGCGGCGCAGGTGGTTCGGATTCACGACAGGCTCCTCGGTTGTGGGCAGGTCGGGCGTCCAGACCTTGTCCCGCTCGTCGAGGTCGTCCTGATGCGACATCGATACGCCGGCAAAGTATCGCTGCATTGCACCGCTTGGCTCGTACCGCTGGAGGCGCTCCTGCATCAGTCCGACCATGCCTATTCGAGGGGCGAGAAAGGAGGGCAGCGACATTGAGCTGTGCGTTGTTCGCCTCTCTGCAGCCATTCGCACGCGCGGCTGGGCACTCACTCTTTGCTATGTCCGGAAATCCGAGGACGATGAGCTCGCCGAGGCATTTGTCGACCTGATCGTGGAGGTCCTCTTCTCGGATCCAGGCCTGATCGAACTCGTCGAGGCGCGAGCATCGCTTGCCCCAGATTGGCGGCGGCGCGACACACTCGTCGCGGAAAGTGCGATAGAGTGGCCAGGCGAAGAGGAAGCCGTCGGGTCTGATGCGCGAACCCGCGCTGCCATCCTTGCGATCGCGGACGAGGCTATACTCGAGCTCGATCTGCTGCTGAAATGTCAAGCCGCAGCGTTGTTCGGGCGTCGGTCCGGTCGGGTACGGTTCGATCTCTTCGGAGCCTGTCCAATCTTCATCATCAAAGAGCATGGTCCTAGATGGGAGCGAGATGCGCGATGTGCAGCTCGAGAAGGGGAGGGGATGAGAACTCGGTGATGGGCTGACACCAATTGACGAGCGATGAGAGCCCCGCCTCTTATCCCATCACAACCCGATGTGGTCAAGGGTGACAAAGACGTTGCTATGCACTTGAACTTGGGCAACGAGAACCTTGAGCGTTTCCCGCAGCTGTCGAAGCGGAGGAGAGTGAGTGATGCTGAGCCTGCCTCAGCGGCCGGCGGTCGGAAGTCGGGCGGCAGCGTCGGGATCTGCATGCCGCCAAGCCTTTTGTCCACATGCAGGCACGGCAGCGAGGCGGCCCGAAAACGCTTCGCGAAAAGAAGGATCGACGACGTACGCTCGCCCACGAGCATCGCTTCCCGCCGGTCCGTGACTCGCTCCCTTGTCGAGGCAGGGGGTGCCGTCTCGACATCAAAGCACATGGCCTTGCGAGTCAGCTCGAAAGACTCGACTTGGTCTTCATGCGAAAACGACAGTGACTCGCTGACAGGGCGGACGCTCCTGGTGCGCACGCACGGCTCTACACTCGGAACACGGCGGCGGAAGAAAGGGTACAGTCACAGCTGGTGCTTTCCCAAGGGGATGCGCGCGCATCTTTTTCGCTGCATGGGCAGCTCGTCGGCGCCATCAAGTCCATCATCCGGTGCAGACGATGAGTTTTGGTATTGAACAAACTGCTACCCGCTCTGCGCATCCTCTGTCGCCGTCGCTGCGGCGTCGTCGCGGCCCCCGGCGCTATCCGCCTCGACGAGCCTCCTGATCTTGGTGGTGACGTACCTCAACCACTCCGTGAAGCCAAGGAAGATGGTAAAGTCTTCGAACACGACCCATTCGTCCTCTTTGGGCGGGGAAAGACCGTTGAGGCGACGCATGTACGAGTAGAGCGCGGGCGGCATGAGGTAGGCGTAGAGCGAGTACCTGTCGTCGTCGTACATGTCGTCCTCTTGCCCGTGGGTGAAGAGGATGCCGGCGTCCCTCATGGCCAGGTCGATGCGCGTCCAGAGCCACTGGACGCCCTGGTCGACGTTCTGGTGGTTGACCAGCCGCTCGTCGAGCAGGCGGTCGCCCGGGAGGATCTCGACGTACGTCGCTGGATCCTCGCAGTACCCTCGGTACCCACTCGCACTGTACGGGTTCAGCAGGTCGCACTTGGTCGTAGGTAGCCCTTGCGGCCGAAGCTGGTAGAATCTCAGCAGGTCGGCGGGCAGCGAGAGGTACCGCTGCGTGATCTGTGCTGGGATCGGACGAGCAAGAACCTGCGCCGTCGAGTCCGGTTCCGCGGCAACGTCGGGGCGCAGCGATTCGAGCTCTGCGACGAGCTGGTCGACGGTGAAGCCGCGGTATGGCTCCTCTGGCGTCGGCAAGTCCTTGTCGCGCATGCGACCAAGGCGGCGATCGATGGCCTCCGTGAAGCGCCGGATGCCATCCTCGATCGAAGAACGGGTCCAGGCCAGCCTCTGCGACATCACGACAGAGAGGTACAGAAGCACCGGTCAGACGCAGAGCTGCCCTGCTCAAGGCTGCCGGGCAAGGATCCTCGCGGCTTGTCCGCACACTCACCTCGAGGAAGCCCTCGTTCTCGTTGGCGGAAGGGACGGCGCGCCACACGCCCGTGCAGGTACCGAGCATCTCGACGATATCGACCAGCAAGCGGCGGTAGTTGCTTGCCGTGTAGCACCCGCACGTCTTGTGGTTGGTCGGGAGGTAGACGAGGGCCTCGAGCCCCTTTGCGACGAGGTTGTTGCGCCCGTGTCGAGCCGCGAGCGAGATGCCTACGCAGAGTCCCTCCCAGCGGCCATAAGACCTCATGCAAGCCGAGGGGAGCGATGCGTCGAGGCGGCAGTCGATCGTCTTGCCGAGTAGATCAAGCGCGAGCTCCTCGTGCTCGCGGGGCGGGAGCGATGCGCTCTCTGCGTCCTCTTTGGTGGCGTAGACGTGCCAGGTGGGCGTCGGCGTCGTGCGCTTGGCGACCGTGGCCAGGATCTGGATGTACTCCTGCCAGCGTATGAGTGTACTGGCGTTGTTGACATCCTGGCTCTTCCACGGTTGTTCCGCGGCCAGCAGCGAGGCCGACGTGGCGCGTAGGTGGTGTGGCCTCACCAGCGGCTCTTCCATGGTGGGCCGGTCGGGCAGCCAGGCGCGGAGTCGCTCGTCGATGTCGTCTTGCTGTGTCATGGGTCCCCCTGCAAAGAAGCGCTGGAACGCCTCGCTGGGTCTGTATCGCTCCAGCCGCTCTTGCATCGTCGCGGCTAAACCTGAAGGACGTGGTGTGCCGGTTCGAAGCGCATGCCAGGGTCAGAGCGTGATGTGAGCCGCAAGCCCTCGAGTGACGGCAAGAGCACAGAGCGGAGTCGCTCACCTTTTGCGAGGTCGGCGTAGCCCAGGACGATGAGTTCCCCGAGGCACTTTTCGACCTCGGCATGCAGGTCCTCTTGGCAGAGCCAGGCCTGGTGGTGCTTGTCGATGCGAGAGCACCTCTCCTCCCATAGCAAGGGGACGGCCACCTGCTTGGCGCGCCAGGTGCCAGTGTCGGGCCACGAGAAGAGGAAGCCGGGCGGCTTGACAAAGTAGCACGCATCCCTGTCCCTGCGGTGCCGGACCTGATTGTACTCCCATTCGATCTGCTGCTGGAACGTCAGCTTGGAGCGCTCCTCGGGCGTGAGTGGGGTCGAGAGCGGCGGATCAGGCGACGTGTCGCTTTCGTCCGAGACGTCTTCAAAGGGGTCCCATGGTGCGGTTGCGCTCATGGTTGTCGAGCGAGGTGATGGAGAAGCGTGGCAGGAGTGGCAAGGTGGTGGGAGAGGGCGGCTTCGCATGGCCGACGTGGCGCCCTCCTAGAAGGCCCTTGAGCCCTGAATGGAGCACCTGCCGGAATTCGGGAGCGATTCGGGATCGACGCCGCCGAGCCTTCGGAAGAGGATGCAGGCACGGCCCGGCCCGGCCCCAGGCCAGCGGAGTGCGGCTCGCTTTTCCTCTCCGTGCGTGACTCGCGCTCGTCAGGCGCTCCTCGGAGAAGAGCACGGATGCTCGCTTGACGTCGAGCACGCCCCCATCCTGCAGCCGTGGAAGCAGAGGGCCGGCCCTTGAGCAAGAGCGAGCAGAGATATGACTCGCTGCACACCACCCGGTCGAGTGCGGCTACATCGCAAAGTCACGCCCGCGACGGCCGTGGTTCTTGGACTGAGCCTGTCTCCGGAAAGGTGTGGGCGGACCATACAGATCGTACCAGCCAAAGAAAACATGCATATGGCGGTGCGGATCTACCCTCTGAGAGGCCCCAGGTCCGGGTTTGCCTTCTGATTCTTGCCTCCTTTTCCAGGGTCGACATCGGTGGCTGCAGGGCGAGGATCCACGGCTCGACTCAACCACTCTCGCCCCAGCTCTCTCATCCGGGGCCCTTCGAACATATGACTAGTCGCGCATCGACCTACGACCACGACCGCGCCGTGGGAACCTCCAGAAGTGTTGGATTGGATGTTACTCCAGAGATGATACGGTGACCAAAGAACAACAAGATTAGACCCTAGGGGATACAAGGACGGCGGGACAAGAGAGGGGCGGGAAAGGAGAGCGGCTTGTCTATGTTGGGCTGAGCGGGCGGGGGAAGGCGCTGGCTCTATTCGACACCGGGGTAGGTGTCGCGGGGGTCGCGGCCCTCGGCGTAGTCGGCGACCAGACGCCAGCCGCCGGTGACCTTGATGTCCTCTGCGAGCGGTCGAGCAAGAAGCAGGGCAGGCAGGCAGGCAGCATCGGTGTCAGTGGACGGCGACGCTTCTAGGCAAAGCTACCAGGGGCGGTTGAAGGCAAGACGGCACTCACCAGCATTGAGGCTGCCGTTCTCGAAAATGAAGCGGACGGTGCTGCACACCTCGTCGAAGCCGGCGGGGCGGCGCGGGAAGGCGGCGTGGGCGTCGAGGCTCTTCTTGAACCACTCGATGCCCGTCGTGTTCATGGGGCTGGCGACGATGCCGGGGCTGATGGTGTTGACGCGGATGGCGGCGGGGCCAAGGAAGTCGGAGAAGCTCTTGGTCATGCCGAGCACGGCCGTCTTGGTGGGTCCGTAGCCCAGGTTGCGCCCGGTGGGCTCGTGGCCGGCGATCGAGGCAAAGTTGATGATGACGCCGCGCTCCTCGTCGGCGCGCGGGTTCCACTTGGAGCCGGCGGCCTGCTTGGCCTTGGCGTCGGCGTCGCGGTACTGGGACGTGATGGCGTCGGCGGCAAAGGCGTTGATGACGTAGGTGCCGAGCGTGTTGACGCGCAGCATCTTTTCAAAGCCGTCGATGGTGTCGACAAACGACTCGGTCCACGGCCGGCGCAGCGCGATGCCGGCGCAGTGGACGAGGCCGACGAGCTTGCTGCCGTTGGACGAGGTCCAGGAGAGGATCTGGTCAAAGGCGGCCTTGCACGACGCCTGGTCGGTGATGTCGGTCTGGATGTAGAGCGACTTGCCCGCCGACGAGGGGGCGAGCGACGAGACGAGCTGCTTGCCCTTTTCGTTGTCGTGGATGTCCATGACGACGACATTGGCCGAGTGCGAGAGCAGGTCGGTGACCACGGCGCCGCCGATGCCTCCGCATCCTCCCGTCACGATCAGCGTGGAGCCCTGGATCTGCATAGTGGCAAGCGTGTATGTGTGGGTGTAGGTCGCCGCGAGAGGTCGTCAAGCGGAGAGGTGAGGGGGAAAAGGTGCGGTGATGGTGGCGATGAAGGGGTGAGATAGGGCGACAGTACGATGGCCCCTCGAGTGCGAGCGGTATAAGTAGGTCCGTCGACGAGGCGGCAGCGACGAGCAGGCCGAGCTTGGCCGCTGCCCTACCGTTTCCGCCCCTTTCTCGCCAGCCCGTCCACCAGCCGTCCTGCCAAGAAGAAAGCTTCCACGGGGAGAGGAGCCAAGGAGGGCGAGGCGAGGCCGAGGACGCGGTGCGCACAGATCAGGCCGGGCGGTGAGGGCGCGAGCGGAGCGGTGACCGGGCTGTTGACGGTGCCACGCCGGGCACCCAGCCGCGGCCGTACGTTTTTAGGCCAGCCCGCTCGAGGACTGGACCCCTGTTTTTGCATTTGCGGGGAAGAACAGAGCCGCCGCCGTCGCCGCCGTTGCTGCTGGCAGAGGGCCGGCTGGCTGGCTGGCTTGTGCCGGCAAGAAGCCAAACGACGTGCGGGAGGAGGGACAAAGAGGATGTCGCCGAGCGCACGGGTCGCGTTCCAGGCGGAGACTCCGGACCGACGGACCGGCCTCGGCGTCCCCCCGCTCGGCCACGGCAAAATGTCAGAGGTGAGGCAGGGGTCGAGCGGATCGGCGCGCGCAGCAAAATTGTGCAGGCATCGGGCAGCACCCATCGGCAGAGGCTGCGGCGATGCTGGACAGCTCCCACGGCCGCTTGCAACTCGATCGCCTTTGGCCGGCACTCTTCGCTCCCCCGACCAGTAAGCGGCCAACCCAGGGCCCGTCTCGCTCTCTCAACAGTCACACCAAAGCCGATGCCAGTCAGAGCCCCACCGGCGCACCGGCATCTGCGGCCCTAAGAATGTCTGCGGAAACCATCCCATTGCGAGTGAGGCTCAGAGTACCGAGACGCCGAGCAGACCAAGAGAGCGACAGACAGCGAGGTGGTGAAAAAAACGCGGGGAAGGGGGGAAGCTCCGAGTCCAAACGAAAAAAGAGTGTCCTCCGCGCTACTCGTAACCTTGCCTCGAGCTTCCAGCTCCATCCACCAGGGAGAATCCAGGTATGTCACGGTCGAATCGAGAAACGCGCCGCCTGCCAGGCTTCAAGCCTGGTCGAGCCTCCGCTTGGCGAAGCGGGCCTTGGGCACGGAGGCCTGGAGAATCCTGTCTCCATCGGCGCTCGCGCTGCCCTTGTCCTCCTCGATTGCGCCGTCGACGGCCTCATCAACCACCGCGTCATCGACCACGTCGCGCTTCGAGGCGCCGTGGACGTACCAGTAGGCGAGGTCGCGGAGGCTGCCGTTGCTGTTGAAGAGGGCGTTTTTGCTCGAGCCGAACGCGTCTGGCGGGTTGGACACCGCAAAGGCGCCAAACGACGAGGCGCGCTCGACGTAGTGCTGCGAGTTGAGCCAGTTGGTGGCATCGACGTGGAACTGCTTGACCTGCGCCTGCGAGCCGCCGCCGGCAGACGTCACGCCGTACTCGGTGATCCAGATGGGCTTGTTAAAGGTGCGGTAGACGCGCGTAACGTAGTCCTTGAGCTTCTGCAGCTCGTTGTAGCCTCCGTACCAGTGCAGCGCGATAAAGTCTGCTCAGAGAGGAGGCCGGGGGAAGCAAGCGTCACGGAGGGAGGGAGACGATATCGTCAGCGCCACTCGCTCGCCGTGGGCGCAGGCAGGCAAATCGCCGTTGCGTCGCGCTGCCATCGACCACTCACCAGCATCGCAACCGATCTTGTTGCACTCCTTCATGAAGCTCGAGAGCCAGTCGACGTTCCAGACAATCTGCGGGCTGCTGACGCGCACGCCCTTTCTCCTGTACGGCTGGAGCTCCTGCTGAAAGAGGCGGGCGGCCTCGGCGGGCTGGAGGTTGCTCTGGCTCGCGATGTCGGGCTCGTTGAAGGCGAGGATGGCCTTGGGCAGCTTCTGGGCCATCTCGCTCTTGCGCGCCTGCCAGAGCGACGCGTACTTTTTGCCCCAGAAGCACGGGACAAACTCGAGCTTGCCGTCAAAGACGCGGTTCGGACCGTCCTGCCAGTGCCAGTACCACGTGTACAGGCCGCCGGTCAGTTTGGACCCCCAAGAGTCGTTGGTGCCCCACGCCAGGCCTCGCTGGTGCGCCTCGGTCGAGGGAGCGAATGCGAGGAGGACGAGGGCGAGGGAAAGGAGCGGAAGGATGTTGAGAGAGAGCTGCATCTTGATATTGCTAGGCGACGAGGCAGGTGGACGGTGCTGCTGCGGTTTGCGATTGTGATTACGATCGCGGGTCTGCGTCAGGAAAGAGGCGGCGATTCCAGCTCGACCGATGTCTTCCTGTGTCGTTGGTATAGTCGTAAGAGGTATAGGCGGACCGGGGTGAGAGGTCCTGTTTTGGGTACGACCTGATGGAAGCGCTGGGCTCGTCAAGGCTCGTTGGATCTCGCAGAGATGTAGGGGCGCGGGGCGGGCGGCTGGGACGAGGCCGGGGATGTAGGGGGAAGTAGGATGGAGTGACGGAAGAGAAGCGAAAATGGTACGGCCCGACGCCCTTGCCACCCATCTTATACCTCGAGCCTGCTGAGGCGAGGTTGGCTGGCGGTTTGGACGCCAGAGGGGCCTCTCCCTGCCGCCGTGCTGCTGGCCATGGTGCCGCAGCCAGCCAGCCACTCATTGGAGTGGAGCGGACGGGCAATTGTGACAGCGGCGGAGGGTGGCGACGTGCGCTGGCCATCTGCTCACGGCGGCGGCGTGAATCGAGGGTACAGTGCCCTCTGCATCGGATGTGCAGTAGCCACGGACAAGGCTCAAACGCTGGCGCTGTTTAGGGTGCACCTTGTGTACACGGGAAAAAAGGTTAGGTAGGTACCGTAGTTACGGAAGCAGGGCGGAGGGCTCGAATTTGAAAGGGGCCATTGCGTCAAAATGAACGGGGGTACTCACCGTTGATACTTCTCGGGACGGAGTCGGGACGCCGGACGCTCCGTCGGCACGAGTTGACGGGACGCGAGGGACTGTGCCATCGGCTTGGCCAGAAAGAGGGCGCAAGCGGCGGAGCAGCCTTGCACGCCATCAGGATGGGACAATGATTTGCCGTGTCGGGCCGCGGAATGGCGCGAGCCGAGAGATGGGGTCGCAGCGGTGGCGATGATCGCGGGCCATGGCGATGGTGACCAGGGCGCCGCGGGAGGCCGGCCAGCGGGACGGTGGTGGTGCCTGTCTTTTCGAGGGCGCGATGGTGGACCCTCGTTTTGAGTGCTGCTGCTGCTGCTGCCGGGTCGGAGAGGACCGCCTGCCTGGCCACGCGCTGATGGCGGCCAAGATTATGCACGAGAGCTCAACTCCGCTCACAGAGGTGCAGCAGGTCAGGCGGCAGGTCAAGCTACATAGGTATGTAGCGGTAGATGGCGGCGATGGCGGCGGGCGAGCCGGTCGGTGGTCGTGTGCGCGTGCCCGTGGGCGACAAGAGGCCGGCCGGCAAAAGCAAAAGTGAGCGATGGTTGGTACCGTGCAGTGCTCGAGTCGTCGAGGGAGCTGGCGAGTCGAGACAGAAAGCCACGCCGAGGGGAAGCCGACGGACAGGCCGTGAGAGAGAGAGTCCGGAAAGGCCGACGGCCGGATGCCAAATGATGGCCATGGTCGACGACAAGAGGCAACATGCGGGCTCGGGGAGGGGGTCCCTAGCCAAGAAGCAGCTGCAAGCGGGCACTGCAGAGCGGGAAGATGGGGCCAGGGCCCTTGAAATTCCTGCACCAGAGGCTCGCCGCCGCTGCTCGCTGCTTCTTTGCCGCCCGCACCCGCTGCCTGCTGTCCCCTCAGCTGGGTGTGCATGTGCAAGCCAAGCAAGGCGATAGATGAGCCGCACCATGCCCCTCTTAACTCACGAGCCTGTCCTGCCCCCGCGTCGGTTGAGCCTGTGTGTGTTTGTTCGACCGATCCACCGCCGCCCCGTCACTCTGGCTCGATGCAGCGGCGTGTGTATGTACACGAGCGCAGAGTCTTGAACTTTGTTGGAAGAGAGGCTCATAGAGGCTACCTCGACGGCATCGAGAGCGCGATCCGTGCCACCTCGTCGTAGCGTTCCTGGTTTGCCCGAGCATGGATCCGACCAACAGCAGGCAGCACGTTCTGCTCCCTCTGTCTGTCTGTGTCTGGAGGGACCAGGCTGGCCGCACACAAGCGCGCCGGGACCAGGTAGACCGGGGGGCGGGTGTGGTTCGCCTGCCCGTCTCGCTGGTTGGCGGCCAGCCCGGTGAAAGGAAGCTGCTGTACGTTGCCGATCCCGTCTGGTCCAGGCAGCCGGCTCGACTTTTGAGGGCGCGAGCGGGGTCTGGACTTTCTTGTTGTCGGTTTTCGATTCCCGCTCCTTGGTTTGGCAGATGCATACCGCCTCACATCCCGGCTGGCCAAGGGGGGCTGGATTCGGCACCACGACCTGGCCTGGCGCTGGGCGTCAAACGCCCACGAGGACGACGCCGACGCCGCACCCTCAACCGAGGCCACGCACGCAGGCGCACCGACCGGTACATGCCGTAGGCGAGACAGCCAGCCCCGCCGCAGGGGATAAACGTGGGTCCTCGCAGCTTGGATCCCTTGCTCGGCTTCTTCGAAATCCGTCCACGCTGCCCCCTGGCCCTGCTTGGTCGCGCCGTATCCGACGGGCGATGGCGACGGAGCGGACAGCGCTCGACATCGGACGAGCGCATCGACAGTCGAGCGACGGCGTGCGGCGCGGCAAAAGTGCCCCATCAGCGTTCCATCGGGAGAGGAGAGGACAGCCGGCCGTCTTTAAAGCTTTCAGCAGCTTCGGGCCAACGATCGGCCTTCATACGAGACACGGCAGGGATGCAGCGTAGATCCCCTTGGTTTCACCTTCCCCTCGAGCACCTCAGTCACCCATCGAGGTCGCAATGTCCCGCTCCGACACACGCTACCTCGGCCAGAGAAAAGGAGAAAAACGGCTG
>NW_006920876.1:152670-173449 GCF_000417875.1 Pseudozyma flocculosa PF-1
GCTCCCTCTGTCACCATGTTTCCCTCCGATGGAGCCGTCGCGGTTTGCAGCTCCGCCAATAAATCCGGTCGGCCGCATCATTCTTCCTCAGTCGGGCGTTGCGCGGTACGGTGCGGTTCTCGACGAGGTTGTGTTATAGCTAAGTTGCAAGAGCGGCTTGGATGGGAGGGTACCTTAATGACAGTAGATGTTGCAAAGGAGCTGTATGGTTTGTTCGCCGCAGCCCACCTCCTTTTGACGCTACGCTACGCTATGACAGAGAGGGGTAGGCAGGCATTGCAATGAGCACAAAGGAGCGAACGGCGGGTCGGATGGGTGTAGGTGGTCAGGTGGGTGACGAGTGCAGCGGAGGAGAAATCTCCCGCAGGTGTCATTCGTGACATAGTCCAGTCACACGGACGAGCCGCGCATCAAGGACGAACGCCGTACGGGTTATGCTGATGTGGATGGTGGTGCGGGTGTTGGTGACGACCGTAGGAGTCTGCCTCATCGTCCCTCTCCCAGCTATCGGGACGACCGGGCGAGCCGCCGATGCCTCCGTTGCTATGCTGGCCGGTGCTCTTGGCGCTGCCGCCGTGCGACCCATTGTGGGCCAAACACTCGCGCCCGTCGAGGGTGACGGCGCTGATCCACGACGTGGCCGAGATCTGGACGTCGGATCCCTTGTGCACCACGACCTTGTCGGGCTGCTCGTGCCGCGACACCTGCGCCTCGGACGTCCGCATCGCCCGCATCGCCATCGGCATGTCGTCGAGCGTCTTCTCGAACCCAGACCCGGTCACGCCAAACCCGCTCGAGACCGGCCGCGGCGTGACGGGGTGTGAGCCGTGGTTGCTCACTGGCAACGCCTTGACGTACTGCGCCTGGCCTTGCAGCAACATCCGTACCACGACCGGGTTCAACCCGTTTTGCAGCGCAGCGCGAATGACTATCGGAAAAGCAGAGGCACGAGGAGCAAGATGCGGTAGTCTGTCAGCCGCTGTCGTCGTCCGAAAGATGTGCCCACGAAATCGCGCTGCAACTCACAGACGGGCATGATGTAGTCTGGCATCACGAGCATCGCGATGATGAGGATGACGCGCAGCAGCTCAAAGATGGCGTAGAGCGCCACTCCCTGCTCGACGAGGTGGCGGCTGAGCACGCCCCAGCCCAGCTCTGGATCAGAGGCGCGGCGGATGCCAAACGCGTTGCGGATAAAGGTGCCGATGTTGAGGAAAAAGTGCACAACGCCCCCCTCGACCAGGCTGTGCAGCGTCATCAGCAGGATCTGTTGCCGTTGCCCAGAGGTGCCATTCGACCCAAAGGAAAACGAGGTCAGCCTTTGTCTGTCCCTGCATCTCGACCGATCAGCCCTGCGAGCAGGACGACGTACTCACCACGAGATCAAAGACGCAAGCCAACGCGATGTAGACGTGGTCGAGGTTGACAAACTTGGACCCCTTGGTTGGCGCGAGCCACAGGCACCACTTTGTGAAGGGCACTCTGAGCGGCTTGCCAAAGTTGAGGTAGACCTGTGCACGGGCAGCAGGAGGATCGTTTGCGGCGACGTGTCAGTCAGTGGCTGGCGGTCCTCGGTCGGGCGTGGTCGCGGCCGGGCGAGAACTCACGTAGGCGCCGAAGGCAGACAGCCCGATCAGGTATGCCAGGAGGAAGATGCCGTACCGTCTAGATGGGAAGAGCGAGGGAGGTGACGCAAGGGCAGTGACCGTCAACAAGCTGCTCTATCATTCTCAGCGCCGCTTGAGTCGCTCGGGCATCTTCCCAAGTCGCATCTGGAGCCAGGCGAGGGTCGCAGAGGTAGCAACTCACTTGTTCCGACGCGACACGACGTAGCAGCGGCACGCAAACACCGCGCTGAAGGTGGACTGACGTCGCCCAAGATGGACAGGCAGCATGGGATGCGTGGGCGATTCAGCAACGAGTTCGGCAAGGTATCGCTCCTTCTCGCGCAAAGCGGGTCAAGGGCGTGCTCACGTTGCAGATGATCGAGGGGGTCAGCATAGCGTACCTCCATCCCTCGCACTCGCCATGGGTCATGGTGATGTAGAGGACGGGCAGAAGATTGCCGATGAATCCGGAAGCCCTGTTGGCCAGCAGACGGACGGCATTGCGAAAGACATGCATCTGAGCGTCAGCCTCAAAGGTGAGAAGGCTATATGGGCTTCCTCGGCCCTGGACGACTCACCGGCACGCAAAGTAGCACGACCGGGAAAAGATGCGGACGGGGTCGCGCCAATGTGGCCCGGTGAAGGTGGTGATGACAAGGCGGATGTCGAAGACGAGGCTCTTTACGATGTCCCAGCCCACCACGCCGAGGAAGGCGACAAAGAGGAGCAACCTGGGTGGCGAGTAGAGGCGGGGGGAAGGGAGCACCAAGACGTATGTCAGTCGACGACGAGGCGATGCCCGGCCTGCCTGGTCCATGGTCAGCACTCGAAGGGCACTCACGAGATCTGGACTTCGACCGCATTCTCCCAGTTGCGGAGGTACCTGCGTAGTCGCCGGTGAGAAGGGATGTCGTGTCGGAAACGTCAGCAAATGGAGGCAGGCATTCCAAGGCAGGTGGCGGCGCGTAGAGCATCGCCGGTCTCGGCGGGCCTCTGGGACAAGCCTGGAAGTAGGCGAAGCTGGGCGATCGTCCTCTATGGAAGAAGAGTTGACAAGGGTACGCACCAGTAGACGACGCCGTCGGAAATGGCCATGATGGGCGATGGATCGTGCCGGGACGAGTGAGGGTCGGGTATATGGGATGGAGCTTGGAAGCGGGTATATTCGGGTCGCCCTGCCTTGCGTCGCCTCCCGATGCGCCTACGAGCTGACGCCGACGGGACGAGGGTCTGATCTAGTCAAAGCAACGAGATACCTGGTGGTGGGTCGAGGTGTCCTAGGGCTAGAGGAGGGAGGTCGGCGGAGGAGACAGTCGAATCGATCAGGGAGAGGGCGAGGGCGATGTTGGAACGGAGACGCGATCGACAAGGAGAGCGGTGGACGAACGACGGACCTGAGAGGCCGACTCTTGTATCCTGACCGGCAGATACAGTACGGTGGAGAGGAATGAGTGCGAGGTGGTCGTGGGTGGATCGAGTGGTCGTGTGGCCGGGTGGTCTGGTGTTCGAGGCGATGGCGAGGGAAGCGTCGAGAGGGCCTGCCGAGAGCGCCACCGTCACGTCTCGATCAGAGAGGGGGAGAAGGCGGGGGGGAGGTGTGGTCGTTCGGCAGTTGTTACGGCAGGTGAGTGGGAAACAAGGTTGGCGGATCAACGCCGAGGTTGCGGGTTTGCCACCTAGGCTTCCTTGAAGGGCATCGCATGGATGTACCTGCCTCGATACATCCATATGTGAGTAAGTAGGACCGGGCGGAAGGGTGCCGGATGCCGTGCAACTGCCTGGAGCGCCGGTGTCCGGTGGGGAGTGAGCGGCGACCTGTGGAGCCGGTATCGTCGATATGAAAGCCGTGACACGCGGCAGGCAGCAGGGAAGCGCCCTGTGCGTTGCTGCTCATCCAAGCGGTGTCAGGATAGATGGGATGAGATCGCGGAGCAGGCAGCAGCGAAAGCAGATGACCCTGCCCCTCTGCTGCAGGGCATGGTAAGCGCTCCGCCCGCCCAGAGGCCCGTGATGAGGTCGCTAGGGCGAGTGAGGAAGCTCGAGCAGCGGTGGCAGTTGCCAGCCGGGGCCAAGAAAGGGGAGCGCATCGCAGCTAGAGCGTGGGAGAGGCAAGGAAAGGGTTGGTTGCACGGCAACCTCGCCTCTGAGTTTCCAAGGAACCGGAAGCAGCCAAGAAAGCCAGCAGGAGGCCAAGGTACCGGTAGCGAGCAACGCGGGGCTTGCCTGCCTGCAAAGGTCGGCTCGGGCCACCCGTATTTCATCGGCTTTGAGGCTGTCGACCTGGCCGTCTGCCTAAGGGCATCTGGGGTCGGTCCGGCGTGTGCATGGAAGGTGCGATGGAGGGGCGGCGGGAAAGAGGGTTGCAGGTTTGAGCTTGCTTGACGCCCGGGCGGCGAAATGAGCCTTGGAATATGGCTGAGCTGTGGGAAAGGGCTGCTATGGATGTACATACATACAGGCCGAGTAGTTACGTTTACGCTCGCAGCAGGGCGAAGGGGGTGGGCTGGCAGAGGGCCGGTTGTCAAGTTGCGAGGCGCCAAATGTGCGAGGGCTCGACGAGGGGCGCCCAGAGGAGTCGCTCATCTCCGTTTCGGGCTGCCTCGTCCCCGTCGACGTAACTTTCGAGCTCTGAGAGTTAGGGATGGATGGGCAAGCGTTTGCCAATCGGCTCTAGAAGTTTTCATCCTGGCGCCGTGAGGGTGATCTAGGGCTCATTAGCCACGTATCAGCGCACTTGGTACTACGGAAAGGGCGCGGCACGGAGCAGCTCACGTACTACGGATAGAGCGACAGAAGCAGAGGCCGAGGCCCTCCATGATGGGCGAGGTTCGAAGTACATAAGAGTGCACAGCTCCTTCCATGGCCGGGTAGCGCGTGTGTCCGTGTGCAAACTAGCCACGCCGTGACGAGCCTATCGGAAATGGCTTTGGCGGCCGGCCTGGCTGCTTCCGCATATGTATTCACTGGGAGCAACGAGGTGGCGAGTGATGGCGGGCGAGCGCCACCTGAGGGGACGATCGAGGGATGGAGATGGACAGGCGAGTCGCGCACGGCAGCCTTGACGCTCTCGGCTGCGCAGTGTGCACCTGTCTGGGAGGTGGCGGACGACGGCCCTCTGCATCGCCGAACGGCTCGGCGCAGCGTGGCACTCAGCTCGCAGTCGACCACCAAGGCGTATGGAACGTACGCCGCTGTCCGCACCAGAACGACCACCACCACCACCATCGAGCCCAGAGGACATCGTACATATCAACCTCTTACCTGGCGTGCGAATCCTACGATGCGGCCCGAATCGATGCCCCTGTCCTGCCCCTTATCCAGGCCGATCGGATCTTGTCGCCGAGTAGCAAGTCACCTAAATCGACGAGGTAGCAGCGCCACGCCCGGGCCCATTCCCACGATCCTGCCTTTCCGCCACCCAACCGGCGCTTCTCCTGCCCAAATTGGTTGTGCTGATGCAGCGCCTAGCAGGTCATGGTAAGGGCGCCTCCAAGCTGTACACACCCACAGCTGTGACCGAGGCTCTGCACCTTCCGAGCACTCGGCGCGCGGGATGGCCAGCGCCATCTCGCAGCGACGCTCGGCACCTCTCGCCGCTTACCCCAGCGCGAGCATCAGCATGACACCGTTGTGCGCAAGATGCCGCAGACAAAAGCTCAGACGGATCAATCTGGTATGTAGGTGCTATTGTCGGACGGCACCGTGGACGTGGTACGGTATTACGGCAGGCCGGTAGCTTCCTTTTCCCATCAGACCAGAAACGTCCGACAATGGGGGTGACAAGACTGTTTGTAACCCACGATGCTCGATGGGTCCACCGTGGTCATGGCGCTGACGATCCCCTCCCATTCCCATTGTGACCGGACAGCCGTAAGCAAGCCGATGGCTTCTTCGACAGCAGTAATGACGAAGTGGGCTCACGTCTCTCGATGACCGACTGTCCCGGTATATTGCCGCGCTCTAATGCTTGGTCCGGCCGGGCTAGTCCTGCTCTGGTTGAAAGAGCATGGATCCTCCCGAGCCACTCGCGCCACTGTCCCTTGAATCGTGAGCTCGGGCACAGGTATCGAACAAGGGTATCGGATGAGAGCGAAGATATGTAGAGATGGCGATGGAGATGACCGCAGTCGTTCGCCGCAGCGCCGCAGCACCGCACTCCGCCGCGCCGCACATGCATCCGCCGGGCGCACATGCATGCAACCCTGGCAAGCCAAAACTTGGCCGGCCCGATGCTCGTCAAGCTCTATCCTCAATCCTCTAGCTGCTGATGCTGGTTGCGCCTGCCTTGCCCTACAGTGGGGGCCTTGCTCGGCGGTTACACCGGAACCAGACGCGGTGCCGCTCGGCTGGTCCCGCCGTCGACCAAGGAACAAGGGCCTCACCGGCCATCATCATGGTGCCAGATGCTGCTGTTGAAAGCAGTCGCGCCCAGTCCAGGTCGTCTTTCTTTCACTCCCGTATGGCCTGCGCTCACCGGTCAGGGTTGGTCGATCGACGAAGCCAAGCGCTGCAGCAGCACCGCGACATCGCCGTTTTCGATGGTCGTCGCGGGGGGCCGGGCAAGGAACGTCGATACGGCTTCTTCAGCGGCGACGTCTACCGTAGCACGGCCACGTCCTCCCTTCGCCCACCCTCTTCGACAGCTCGGTCCAGACCTTCTTCACACGCGGTCGTCTCTGGACGTGGGGGAAACAGGGGAGGGGGACTGGAGGAGAAGGAGGGAGGTGCGGCAAAGCTCTGTTGCGCCTCGAGCGCCGCAAGCACGCCGACGCTGTTCAGAGGCCTGAGCACATCGCCGCACCTCGCGCCGCCCTACGCCCTGTCATGCCATGATGCAGCCATCCTCACGCTCGTGACCGTGGCCATGTGGTGCGGGCTGCAGAAGGATCGTGGAACGAGGCGCTCGGCGCGGTGCGGTGCGGTGCGGTGCGGTGCGGTGCGGTGCGGTGCGGTGCGGTGCGGTGCGGTGCGGTGCGGTGCGGTGCGGTGCGGTGCGGTGCGGTGCGGTGCGGTGCAGTAGTGGCTGTCAGACGATGTTGTTGACAACCACCATCCATAACTCCCTCCGCTGTTTCTTGCTTGGCATGCGTATGCATGTAGACGCAGAAGAACCTAGTCTCGCCACCGACAGACCACGTCCTTTCCCGATGGAGAAGGGACCGGTCCGGTCCCAATCAAAGGGGTTGGCCGCTGCATCAAAGACGTGTACGTAAGAGCATGTCCGCACGGCACCGTACTCGGCATGGGGAGGCACTGCTGCCCTTCGGCATTCTTGAACGAGAGTGCACGTTTGTTCGACAACGACGAGGCCATCCACAACGTAGGGATGCCCGTGCCGTCCTCGCCGGTAAGATAGAGAGGGGCCCCGAAACTTGATCTTCGTCGAGTCAGTGCCACCTCGATGGTCCCATCCTGAGGCGAAGAGAGCTGTACACTTCGGCCGACTTGGCGGATCGAGGTCGTCAACGTGTCCCTCCCAGCTACGACGGCTTTGACGGGAGGGATGGCAAATGGACCAAATCCCGGACCGGGCATCATGGTCATGGCAGGCCGACGTCGCTTCAAGCCAGCAGTGCGACCAGGTACCGCATCCTTGGTTCGGCGTCCTGGCCGCCCCTTACATCGCCCGTGCTGGTCCTGTGTATGGGCCGGACGACTGCATGGACAGCGCAACTCGGAAGTCGCCCGACCTCTTCGCTCTTGGCTGACCCTTAACTTGTAGGTTTACGCCCGAGATGGTACCTGCCGGTACCGACAGTGCCTGAGCTAGGCTAGGGTCGTCTGCATCGGCACGGCGTCGGCACGTTGGCGAGCACGCCTCTCCAAGTGACCGGTAGACGGCCCTTGCCAAGTAGACTGACCGGTCACCAAGGATGGGCAAGCAAGGGGGTTACAGCAGACCTTGGGTTCGATGGAAGCAACAACGACTCGCCGGACAACCAACCCTCCTTCGACGCCGCCCGTCCCATCCGGTGCCGTCGTTGCTCGTGTTGCAAAGAGTCCGGGTCCCGGTCGCATTCCCACGTCCATCCTTCCTTACTCCCTTCCGATCTCTCGGTGCTGGTGCGAGTCGACGCGCATGCCCTCGCCCTTTCTCACTCTATAGCCTCGGACCGCCACCAACCGACCCGATCCGAGCAGGTCCTCGCATGATCGCGGTGGTGTCCTGTTCCACGGTTTCGTCAAGGGCTTACGTCAGGACGTCCGGTGCCATGCCATCGGACGACGTCCTTCCTTCCTGCTTCCGCATGAGGGGCGGGACGGGCCCGCGACTTCTTTGCGGAGCCCAACGAAGCGGATCATCCGTCATCGGCAAACAGCAGGACGCCTCGACTCGATGCTCGCCAGCACCACAGTGTTGGTCGACGCCTTGCCCGTGTCCCTCTGCGCAGCCTGTCCCTCCAAGCGAAGCGGGGTATCTGGGGCTCTCGTCCGAATACCCGGTCGAGACAATGCATCTATGATTCTCTTCATTGCGGTGGTGCCAGTCTGGTGGGCGACTCATTGTGTCAGGAATCCCTTGGCGAGCGCAATCTCGGCGTTCATGACGGAGCTCGTGGCGGCGCCGATCATGACATTGTTCGAGAGGACGACAAACTGTGGGTTCAGAGGGCAAGCATCAGAGCGCGAGCCAGAAACGCGGCGGGGTGTGGATCAGCTTCGGTCTCTGACTGTGCACGAGACTCGACCGCGGCTGCTCGCTCACCTTGATGTCAAACACGGGGCACTGGCGCACCCTGCCGACATTGACACCGGCGCCGTTCTGCCACTCGCGGTCGAGCTTGGGTTGCGGGCGGTCGGCCTCTTCGTGGAGCGTGATGGCCTGCTGGGGCGCCGAGTGACATCCGAGCTGCTGCGGCACCGTGACAAACTCGCGGAAGCACTGCTTGACCTCCTCGACCGAGGGGGGCGGCTGCCTCTTGAACGAGACCGAGACCGTCTCGAGGTGGCCGTCGATGACGGGGACGCGGTTGCAGTGGGCCGACACCTTGAGCGGCGAGTCGGCGTGGAGGTCAAAAGCCGTCTTGTCGCTGGTCATGCCGCCGAGGATCTTGGCCGTCTCCCACTCGATCTTCTCCTCCTCTCCCGAGATGTAGGGGACGACGTTGTCGAGGATGTCGAGCGACGACACGCCCGGGTAGCCCGCGCCCGAGATGGCCTGCATGGTCTGGACGACGATCTTGTCGAGCGGGCCGAAGCGGTCCTCGAGTGCTTTGAGGGGGACGACGATACCGGTGGTGGAGCAGTTTGCGTTGGTGATGATGAAGCCCGTCTTTGTGCCTACCTGGCTCTTTTGGTGCGGGATGATGTCAAAGTGGTCCGGGTTGACGAGGGGCACGACGAGCGGGCAGAGCGGGTCGGTGCGGTAGTTTTTGGCGTTGGAAAAGACGCGGAGCTCGGCCTTGCGAAAGGCGTCTTCGACGGGGCCGGCGGGGCCCGAGTCGAGGCCGCTGAAGACGACCTGGCACTGGGCAAAGTGTTGGGGCTGGCACTCGTACACGGGCATCTGTGCGACGTTTGCGGGGATGGAGCGGACCTGCTTCCAACGACCGGCGACGGCGGCCGAGTACGACTTGCCGGCGCTCGACGAGGATGCGCCGAGGGCAGCGAGCTCAAACTGCGGGTGGTCGGCCAGCTGGAGGATGAAGCGCTGTCCGACGGTGCCTGGGCGGAGGGGAGCAGAGCAGCCCGGGTGGTGAGGGTGTCAGCTGGGGTCTGTAAAGAGTGACGGCGATGAGCGTGACCACGATCACTCACCGGTGGCGCCGAGGACGCCGACCTTGAGCTTGTTCTGTTGTTGCTGCGACATTGTAGCGATGATGTTGGGATGCACGGGGGCAATGGCGGGAGGGGATGGGTGGTGGGGAGAAGGCTCTCTCAAGAAGAAGTACGTTGCTCCCCCCCCCCCTGACCGACAGCAGCAGGTGGAGCCCCCGCCTCAGTCCCGAGGGCCCGCCGGTCTCGGCCAATGACCGAGTCACGCCCGCCACCGCCTGCCTCCTGTCAGCCACGGCGTAGATCAGCCCATCGGGGCAGGATCATGATCCGACCAATCGGCACTTTTCTCCCGATCTCCGACCCGGGAACCCGGCGTGCAGGCAGGCTGCCAGCGAGCCGCGGCGCATGGGCCCGCCAGCTGGCTGGCCAGAAGCAAGCTCTCGCGCTTTCTCTCTGCTGGCGGGCGCTTCCAGCACGACAGCAGCGCCTGCCAGAGCCAAGGCTGCCCCACACCCCTGCTGGGCTGCCTGCTTGGCTTCTTCCTTCCTCTTCGCCTCCGTCCCCCGCCGCATCCGAACCAGCATCATAGCAGCTCACCTGCTACTACCCTTCACCACCAGCCTCGCGCAACGGCGGTATCGCCTCCTTCTACCGTACCCGCCCAGACGACTCGCCATTGCCCAGGCAAACTGCTTTGCTGGCAGAGCAGCACCTCTCACCCCTTGCCAAACGCCACCGAGTCGCCTTTCCGTCCAGCAAGCTAGCTCGCGCTCATCCTCTTTCTCGCACGGTGATATCTCCCTCCCAACCACTCTGGAAGCAGTCGCTTCTACCACATCCACACCGCTCACCTTCTCTCGCCGAGCAAGCAGAACAGCATGGGAAAGAACGGCCTCTTCGGCCAGCTCAAGGGCATCGATGCCTTCTCCAAGGTGAGTCCGCCTCATGAACCCTCTCGATTCCTTGCCGACAGCACCGTGGCTCAACCTCGCACCACCGACGACTCACCCCCTCCTGGCTCCTCCCTTCTCCGCTCCCGCAGACGATGGACGACGTCCGGGTGCGGACAAACGTCGGAGCGCTCATCACCCTCGTTTCGGCCTGCCTCATCGCCCTCTTGACCATCGGCGAATTCATCGACTACCGCACCGTGCACCTCAAGCCATCGCTCGAGGTCGATCGCTCCCGCGGTGAGAAGCTCACCGTCAACATGAACGTCACCTTTCCGCGCGTCCCCTGCTACCTCGTCTCGCTCGACGTCATGGACATCTCGGGCGAGCACCAGAACGACATCACCCACGACCTCGAGCGCATCCGCATCAGTCCAGACGGCCAGCCCGTCGAGTTTGGCTCCAAAAAGGGCCTGACGGGCGATGCGGCGAGGATCGCAAAGACGCGCGGCAAGGACTACTGCGGCTCGTGCTACGGCGGCGTCGCCCCCGCCAGCGGCTGCTGCAACTCGTGCGACGAGGTGCGCGAGGCCTACGTCCGCCGCGGCTGGTCCTTTAACGACCCGGACCACGTCGACCAGTGCGTCGAGGAGCACTGGACCGACAAGATCAAGGAGCAGAACAAGGAAGGGTGCCGCCTGTCGGGCAAGTTGCACGTCAACAAGGTCGTCGGCAGCTTCCACCTCTCGCCCGGCCGCGCGTTCCAGGCCAACAACATGCACATCCACGACCTGGTCCCCTACCTCTCGGGCACGGGCGCCGAGCACCACGACTTTGGCCACTTTATCCACGAGTTCAGCTTCGCCAGCGAAAACAAGGCCCAGGGCGGCAGCGGTTGGGGCCGGAGCAGCGGCCAGACGGTGACCGACGCCGAGATCAAGAAGCGGCTGGGCGTCCAGGACCCGCTCAACGGCGTGCGGGCGCACACGGAAAAGAGCGCCTTTATGTTCCAGTATTTCCTCAAGGTGGTGGCCACCGAATTCCGGTCGCTGAGCCGCGAGGTGCTCAAGACTCACCAGTACTCGGTCACGACCTACGAGCGGGACCTGAGCCCGGGCGCCGCGGCGCGGGCGGCGGCGGGCCTGGCAAAGGAGGGGAGCGGTGCGCACGTGTCGCACGGCTTTGCGGGCGTTCCGGGCGTGTTTTTCAACTACGAGATTTCGCCGCTCAAGACGATCCACACCGAGACTAGGCAGAGCCTGGCGCACTTTCTCACGTCGACGTGCGCCATCGTGGGCGGCATCCTGACGGTGGCGGGGCTGGTGGACAGCGCCATCTACAGCTACCGGAGGCGGTTGGGAGCGACGAGCGCCGAGAGCGGCGACCTGCGCGCGCGCGAGGGGCTCGGGTACACGAGCAAGACGGGCAAGTTTCTCTGAGCGCAGCGCGGGCGGTGGAACGAGGGCCGGGCCGTGGTGGCGACTGTAGATAACGAGACTGAGGGTGCACCGAAGCGAATCCGAACGGCGGTGGTACCACACAGAGACAGCCTAAGTCTGTATCGCCTGCCTGCCTGCCAGCATCGGTCTGTGGCGGCGTAGAGGGTCGGAAGACGGCCAGCCACAGAGCTCTGTACGCGAAAAAGGCCCGAAATCGCGTCGCGGTCCGCCTGGCCAGGCAGGCCTGCCTGGCAGCCTTGGAAGTCGGGCGTGGCTGGCAGGCGAGGCAGGCGACCAACACTCTCGAACCAACACCGACTCGCTCCTCCGCACCACCTCGAGACGCCTGCCTCTGACCGCGCACTTCGCCACCGCAGCCAACAACGCTGTTCTGCCTTTCGTTTCCGCCGTAGCTCGATCAACGCACCACGGCTGCGACCGCACCTCGCCCACCATGCCCTTCACCATACCGCTGCGCACATCAGCCGCGGCCGCCTCCACCTCGACCGACCAAGCCAGCAGCGGCAGCGGCAGCGGCAGCGGCGGCGGTGACTACCAGCTCTTTGAGATCCCACCGGATCTCCTTGCGCACTTCACCTCTGCTGGCGCCTCGTCTGCATCGGTGCCGACGCAGCTCACCATCAAGGGGCAGCCCAACGACTCGGCGGTTCTCACAACCGCCACGTCGACCTACGCCCTCCGCAGCGTCTCCCAGAGCAACTCGCTCCTCGTCTGTTCCCTTGCGCCCTCCGCCTCGTCGCCACAGGATGCCACGTCAGGCAAGACCATGGAGCTGCAACTGCAGACCACCATCTCGGATACGCTCGAGTGTCAGCTATCCGTGCCGCACCTTGGCCGCATCACCTCGCTGCTCCGCCCCACGCGCTACAGGGGTCGATCCGACGCCCAACCGAGCACCGGCGCACGGCTCTACCGCAGGCACGAGATCTTCGACCTGGTCCAGGCGAGCGACGCCGAGATTGTACGGGGGCTCGACGAGCAGCGCGTCGTCGAGCTCGACGGCGTCATGAGGCAGCTCGACGACGACTTCACCCTCGACCTCCTCAAGGCCGTCCTGGCGCAGGTCGAGGTCAATGCGTACCTCCTCGAACAGGTACCGCTCCACGAGCTCGTAGATGGTCTCGACAAGGAGTTTGATATCGAACCCAGCGTCACGAGGCAGGCTTGCTCCCGTCTTTTCGGAAAAGTCCGCGAGGGACAGGGGCGGGGGCCCGAGGCGAAGGAGGAGGACGAGGTGGTGGAGCTGGATGCGATGGCCATTACGAGGTTCATCGGGATACAGCAGCTCAAGACGGCAAGGGTGAGTAGCGCAGATGCAGCTCGGACCCATCCGTCCCTTTGCACGAGCCGCCCTGACATCGTCCCTGTCCCACCTCGTTCCCACGATGCAGATGCCAATACCGCTCTCGACCTTCTTCCACTCCTGGCAGGCCGCGAGCGGATCGACGCTATCGCCGCACGTCTCGCTACCCCTCCTCCGGGGCGAGTACATCCTGCACCCGGCAGCGCAGCCCTACACCTCGACGACCTCGACAACGAGCGCACCGGCATTCAGCATCCAGCGCTTCTCGATCGCCGACCTTCCCACCGCGCCGGCCGCACGCTTCCAGGACCTGTTCAACACGCGGCCGTCCTGGACCGCCGAGGACCTCGATCCGTTCATCGAGGACCTCGTCCAGGGCGAGGGGCTGCAGCAGCAGAGAAAGAAAAAGGACGCGCTCCTCCTCAAATTCTGCCGCGCCAGCAAGGTCAAGATCGTCGACTGGAGCGGCGAGCTCGCCAGGTTCTTTGGCCACGTCGACGAGGACGATGAGGCGCGACAGGGTGGTGTCGGGGACGAGGCGATGGCCGAGGCGGATAGACGGAGAGTCAAGAGCAGGACCAGGAAGGACACAAAGCTCAAGGACGTCACGCTCTACACGGCCCGCGTCAAGTTCTAACCCGGCCAGGCGGGCGGGCGGGCGAGCGCGAGGGCCAACGAGGGATGCACAGGGCCGACGTCGACGATGGAGCGAAATGAGAATGAGCGGCACATCGACGAACCTATGCTACAATTTGCTGTGCTCAGCTTTGCAACAGCAAGAGGGGCCGAGGGGGGAGCGGAGCGGGGTCAGACGAAGCCGTAGGCGCGTTTTCCGCCTCCCTCACGCATCGAAACGGACCTCCGCACCCGCCTCCGTCTCGTCCTACTCGATCCTGCTTCTGCCTCGCCCTCGCCCTCGCCCTCGTCCTCGTCCTCGGCCGCCGAGTGAAGGGCACGTCGAGACGACGCAGCAAGACCTTCACTCTGGTACCCTCCCTCTCCGAGCGCGGGTGCGCGCGGTCGGCGACGACGCCCCAGCGAGACGGCCGAACGCGCCACCTCGTCGTCGGATCTCGACACCGTCGGCGCCGGCGTTGCTGTTGATCCCTTTTTGCCTCTTGCTCTCCGATCTCCATCGTCGTCGGTGGTGGCGTCGGTATCGAGGTCGAGCGAGTCTTTTGCGCGACGGACCTGGCAGCGTTTGCGACGGCCGTCGTGGCGCCGTGCCTGTCCGAGTGGCGTGGGCGTTACGAGGTACTCTTCCTGCTCTTCGTCATCGTCGTCGTCGCCGGCGCCTCGTCGTGGGGCGAAATGGTGGGATGGAGAGGTCGACCGAGAGGGCGATGCGCGTCCAACCCGTCTCGACGTGTCCGTCTCCGCCTCCGCCGCCCTCCTTCTCCTCCTGCTCCTCCTGCTCCTCCTCGTCTCCGCCGCAACGCGGTCTGAAAGCGAGACCTCGTCCCGTTCCGACCCGCCCGCGTCGGCATCGGGTTCGAGTCGCATCCTCTGCTTTGCCTTCTTCCTCGCATCCCGGCTCGCAAGTCGGTACGGCGGCAACCCACCCGCCTCCGACTCGGCGGCGGTACCCTCGCTCGTCCAACCCGCCCCCGCCCCCGCTCCCGCCGCGTCGATCCGCCGACTCTCCTCCAACCACCTCTGACTGCCGAGGTAGAGGCTCTTTTTCTCTGCCCTCCGTTTGGCCTTCAACTTGGCTTCCAGCTCGGCCGCACGGAACTTGGCGAGCACGCCCGGCGATCGCTCCTCGATGGCCATGAGGGCGGCGGTCGATGACGACGGTGGGATCTCGAGGTGCTGCGGCCGTTCTGCCGGGACGCTGTTGCTGTTGGTGTAGAGCGACGACGACGAGCAGGACGAGATCGTCGAGTGCGTCCGGGGCGCATTGACGATGTAGAAGTCGGTCGAGTGCAGCCGGTGGTGCGACCCGGCGCGCGCCAGCGGTCGCGATTCGGTATCGCCGGACGACGTCGTCCCGCTGCTCACGCCGCCGGCGGCCGTGTCGGAAGTCGTGGGCGCGACGAGGGTGACGGCGGAAGTCGAATGTTGCTGCGCCATGGCGACGGGGCCGGTCTGGCCTCCGAGGAAGGCGGGCGGAGGCGGAGGAGGCATACCAGGTCGAAAGGGCACCGCGGCCGGCAAGTCTGCCCTTGTCGTCGTCGTCGTCGCCGCCGGCGCCGCTGCTGCCGTCGCTGGACCGGCCTCGTCAACGACCGCCTTCTCAGGATCCCACTCGCCGCGATCTCCACGTCGATCCTGGTACTTTTTCCACAGCCCCCCGACCTTTTTCGTCGCGGCGGCCACGACGGTCTCGGTCGAAGCGTTGGCCGGCGTCGACGTCGGTGGCGGTGGTCCACTGGCGCCTGGTGAGACGGCGGGGAGGGGCAGGAGGATGTCTTTGATCTTTTCGGCCTTGGCCTTGGCTTCGGCGAGCTTTTCGAGCTTCTCGGCCACGGGCTGCTTGAAACCGAGCGGGGAGCGGAGCAGCTTGCCGCGCGAGTGAAATGCGATCCCCTGCAAACGTAGCACGCGAGCCGGATGGGGCAGAGAGGAGAGCGGGAGAGGAAGTGTCAACGACCGAGTCCGACTCGTCAGGTCGGCTGCGGCGTCGATCGGGAAGCCGCCGGCGCACGCACCGAGAGGATATTGACGAGCCCGACCGAGACGAGGAGCCAATTCGCGATGAGTGCGAAGGTGCCAATCTTGCGACTGAGGCTATCGGCGCCGAGGAGGATCAGGAGGGCGCCCATCATCTGGGTGCCCCACTCCCTGCCGAGAAAGGGGAGGACGGCATCAAAGAAGCGGTCCAGCCAGCCTCCCCACGACACCTCGCTGAGTATGACGAGGAAGAGGGCGACGAGGTTGTACACGTGGTGCAGCGTCGACCACAGCGTGCCCCACGTCTGCGTCGGGATGTCGGTGTGGCTCTGGTAATCTCCCGGCTGTTCGGAGGGGAATGAGGCGACCGAGGAGGTGCTGCGGCTGCCTGCGGCGGCGGCATCGTCATCGAGGTGCTGGAAGTTGTGCTTGAGGATCAGGATGGTCGATGCCATGACGAGGATGCAGGATACGAGGGTGAGGATGCGGAGCAGGTTGAGAAAGAGCCATTTCTGCAGAAAGGGCGGGATCGCCATCGTGCGCGGCGGGATCGAGTGGCGGTGGGTAGTCTCGGCCGTCGTATGTGCCGACTTGGACGAGCAGAGACCGGCTGGTATGGCGGTGTAGCAGCCTCGAGATCGAAGTGGAAGCAACGAGGGTCAAGTCGTGTCGAGGACAAGGATGGGGTGGACAGGGCCGCTTCGAATACCAGCATCGAAGGCGGAAAGAAGGGGAAAGGTGGATGTATAAGTAGCAGACGTTGAGCTCGAGGTGCAAGGCATCCTTTGGACCCAGTATGACGGTGCTACGATGCGGCGGCCCACATCTAGTCGCGAGCGTCGAAGGGGGGAGCTAACAAAGGGGAACGAACGGCCAGATTCGATTGAGCAGGCTAGGCTCGTATCGAGCAGCAGCATGGACCGTCCGGGGCGTAGTTGGCGCGCGCATGCCTAGAATGCATCCTAGCCTAGCCTGCTCTGACCCGGCCAGCCTGGATCCAGCACAAAGGGGACGAAACGAACGGAGCCGGATAGGCTGATGATGAAGGACGTGAGGCCAGACGAGACGAGATGAAGTGAGGGGACAAAGGGGATCGGACGCCGTGAGCCTGGCCCTGGCCGCTCGACCTTGGAGAAGGGCGCAGAGTCTGACAGCCTATTTTGCACGCGCCAGAGTGCTCAAATTCCGAAAGCCGAGCGTCTCCCCGGACACCTCACGCTCGAGGAGCATGGCCAGACGAGACGCACGACGTGACATTGAACTCGAGGCATGGATGGATGAAGGAGGGCGGGGAGGAGGGTACAAGTACATTTGAGCTGCTACGCCATGCCATCTGCCAGGGCGCAGGCGAGCTCGTGAGTTCTTCAGCCCGTCAGCTCGGGGGGTCGGAAGCTCGTGAAGGCGGAAACGAGGGGCGGGGGGAACTCGATCAGGTCTTCATCTGTGCCAGGATTTCCTGGTAGGGCTGTACGAGGCCGGTGAGGAGGCGCGGTTTGGCGAGCACCTGGAGCACGGTTCCGAGCAGCTGCCTCTTGTCGTGTCCCAGAATCGTCGGTTCCCACTCGTCGTCCAGACCGGGTTTGCTATACCGTCGGACGACCGCGCGAGCGGGGGTGGAGGGAGAGGGAGAGGTGCATGACGGTCAGTACCCAAAGGAACTAGGCGCGGGCAAGGCCGCACCGGAGAGACTCACTGGTAGATGGGCCCGATGAGGCTCTTGATCAGGTCCTCGCTCTGGTTGCGGATCTCTTCCTCGCCCAGCCACCGCGCGTAGGCCATCAGGTGCAGCTTGTACTCGCTGGCGCTGCCGAAAATCACGGCCGCCAGCATGCGCGTCTCGAGGTGGCGCAGCGTCACGGCCAGCTTGAAGTCGTCTTCCCGCTCGCTCGGCACCTGCATCCGGGCCGGTCGCTGCGCGTCGGCGTTGCCGTCGTCGCCGCTGCCGCCGCTGCCGCCGCTACCGGCCCGCTCGCCGCCGTCCGCATCACCTTGGTTACCGTCTCCGCCCTCCCTGTCGGCGGCAGAAGCTGCAGGGGCGGCGACGGGCGACTCGCGCTGGCTGCGCGCCACCACCAGGTTGTTGATCTCGGCCTCGATGGCCTTGACCGGGTCGCGCGCGATGGCATTGTCCGTCCCGCGGCCGCGCGTCTTGCCGTCCCAGGCCATCGAGTGGTCGGCGAACCAGCCATCGCCCACGCACACCCAGCCGAGCTTGCGGTCGTCGAACGTGTAGACCTTTTCCGTGCGCAGCAGGATGATGGGCGCGCCGTTGGCGTGGATCGACGCCGAGACCAGGTTGGCCGGATCGCCCAGCACGTGGAGCACCGAGACAGGCCGGTGGATCTCGCGGTCGGCCCGGATGTCCCAGCGGTGCATCAGCCCGCTCACCGTGATGGCCATCAGCACGTTGCCGTTGCTCTCCAGGCGGAAGCAGGGCGAGTCGAGGAAGAGGTTGCCCGTCCGCCGCCCCTTTGGCGAGTAGATCAGGACGCTGCTGTCCTCGAGCGCCACGGCGGAAAAGTGGGGCGTCGCCGTGGCCAGGATGCCCGGCGACGGCGAAAAGTCGAGCCAGACGACCGAGTCGCTCTCGCTGCCGTCGAGGAGCGCAATCTCGCTCGGCCGGCTGGCGTCAAAGTTGCGGATCTCGACGGTGCCGTGCTCCTCGTCGCGCCGGTAGACGTTGAGCAGCTCGGGCACCGCCAGGCGGACTCCTCGGTGCACGCCGTCCTCGACGATGCCCACCGACCCCTCGATGCGCCGCCGCAGTGCCACCGTGCGTCCCACCGGCTCCCTCGGCGTCTCGCCACCGAGCGTCCTGCCGATCTCGGCCTTGGTCCGGCTCCGCGGGATCTTGCTGAGCGGCTCAATGTCCTCGTCGCCGAACGCGGCCTTTCGCTTCTCGCCGCGCGTCTCGGTCGACGGCGGGGCAGTGGCGTCTGCGTCGACTTCGATTGCGCCCTCCTGCGGCCGTTGCGGCTGCTGTTGCTGCTCTTGCGCGCGCGCCTGGGCCTGCTGCTGCGCTTCGAGGAGCTGCTGGAACTGCTGCGCCTGCTGCTGCTGGAGCTGCTGCTGCGTCTGCACAAACATCGACATCATCCTGGTCATGGCCTCTTCCACCCCCGGCCCCGGCGAGCCTCCTCGCGGCATCATCATGCGCGACGACGACGAGGGTCGGCGCGCAAGCTCCGAGCCGCCCTGGGATGGCCCAGCCGCTGCCGAGGCGGCGTGACCATTGACGTGGCCGTACGCAGGTTGGATGGCCGTGTCGGTGGCGAAGCCGTCGCTGCTGATCTGCGTTGGCTTGATGCGCCTCTTGCCGTCCCGGGTGATGGTGATCTCCTGCTTGAGGCGCTCGGTGCGGCTGGCTGCCGGTCGGACGGCGGGCGAAGGCGAAGGGACGGCGCGCCCGGCCTTGCGCACCTGAAGCACATTGGGTCGCTCGAGCGTGCCGACGGACTGGTTGGAGATGTGCGAGGGCAGCGCGGCCCGGGCCCGCTTGTACCCATGCTTGGCCCGCGACGCCTGCAGCCGCTCCTCGCTGAGCGCCTCGGACAGGATCTCGGGCGTCAGCGTGATGACTGCCACGGTGCCGTCCGACGACGACGCGTACAGGGTGTAGCCGTCCGATGACCTGAGAAGCAAGCGGGGAAAGGGGGAGGCTGTCAGCTCGCTCGCGTTTCGCCGCCCGGCGAGTCCTACTCGGCCACCGCGCACTCACCAGGAGAGGTCCATGACGTGCCGGTTGAAGAGATCCCTGGCCACGAGCACGGGGTGGTCGAGGCCGGTGACCCAGATCGACACGCTCTGGTCCATGGAGCCGAGCGCGACGACGCACGAGTGGCTGCCGCCGTCGAAGCCGGCAAAGATCTTTGGGCTGAAGGCGGTGACAATGACCGAGTTCTCGTGGCCGACAAACGAGACGTCGCTGTTCCAGTCGACGCGCTTGACGACGCTCGAGACAAAGACGGGCCCGCTCATGGCGTTGGCGCAGGTGAGGAAGCTGCCGTCGGGCGACCAGCTGGGCCTGCGGAAAAAGGTCGAGGATGGGCTGGTGGTAAAGGGGGCCGAGATGTCGGCGGCGAGGCTCCAGTCCTCGGTCTTCCACACCTTGACCGTCTTGTCGTCTGAGGCGGTGGCGAGGTACTGGCCGAGCGGGTCAAAGGCGACGCCCTTGACAAAGCCCTGGTGTCCGTCGATCTTGCGCAGGCGCTCGAAGGTGGTGCCGGACCAGACGAAAGCGAGCGAGTCTAGGCCGACGGTGGCGATGAACTCGTCGTCGGTGGACCAGGCAATGTCGGCGACGTCGGACTCGTGGCCGACGAGCCTGCGGTGGGGCCTCCAGGACTCGATGTTGACCTCGGTGGAGCCAAAGCTGCCGCCGATGCCCATGCCGGTGGTGTCAATGTCCCATATGAGGGCGATGGTGTCGTCGGAGCCCGAGGCGAGGAAGCGGCCCGAGTTGGACCAGCGGACGACGAGGACGCTGCCGGTGTGTCGGTCGAGGGTGGAGAGGAGCTTGTGGGTGCCCGGCTGGGCGTACTCGTCGGCCGAGAGGATGGGAGCGGTGGCCCAGATGCGGATCTTGGAGTCGATGCCGGCGGTTGCGACGCGGCTGCCGTCTGGGTGAACGGAGACGCTAAAGATGGTGCCGCGCTTAACCTTTTTGTCGTCTCCGTAGTGGGCGACCCAGTCGGGCAGGACGATGGACATGGCGGGCGGACGGAGGGGTGGAGGATCCGGTAGCGGGTGGCTACGATGGCGGCGTGCCGAGGGGCGGTGGACAGAAGTCAGTCGACGGGGTCTTTGATGTGGGTGAGGGTGGTCGGCCCTGGGCGTGGAGCCGAGAAAGCCAGGACGATGCCGATGGGCTTGCGTTGGGACAGAGGCCGTGCGTCGGTCGGGACTGGGAATCACGAGGAGCGAGGGTCGTCGGGTGGCGGTTTCGATGCCGATCTCGTCCGCATCGAGCGGTTGAGAAGCGGGCGAGGGTGGAACCAAGGAGCGGCGGGGTGGATGGAGGGTAGCGGGGTGAGGGAGAGACAGAGAGAGAGAGAGAGAGAGAGAGAGAGAGAGAGAGAGAGAGTAGGTCGGACCGACCGACGGACGACGACGACGTCGTCCTTCCTCCCTCCCGTCCCGGTCCCGGTTCCGGTTCCGGTTCCGTTTCCCGTACGGACGGACGAACGA
>NW_006920876.1:173469-236642 GCF_000417875.1 Pseudozyma flocculosa PF-1
AGGAGGAGACGGACGGACGTAGGAGGTAGGAGGAGGAGGAGAGGAGAGAGAGAGAGAGAGAGAGAGAGNGAGNAGAGNAGAGAGAGAGAGAGAGAGAGAGGAAGATGGGTGGACCCCTCGAGGCCAGACAGGCCTTCTCTCCACCTCGGCCCCTTGGTCGGCTTTTCCCAGAGGCAAGCCAGGCGACCGGTCGCGCGTGCGTGCATGGACCCACCGCCGCTGCCTGCCACGGCCGTCGGCCCACGTCGCTGGCCTCACACACATCGCTATTCATCAAAGCCTGGCCGGCTACGGCACAGGTCTGCGTTGCATCGTCGCCTTCGTCGTCGCCGTCGTCACGACCCGCGCCCTACAAACTCTCAAACCTGGTCCTCGCCTCGGCGTCGACGCCGGCGTAGCCCGCCTGGAACTCGGGGCGCCCCATCTGCGTCTTCCACCACTGTCTGACGTCCGGTCCCGCCCACGCCGCCACGTCGCGCTTCGACGTCTCGCTCGCCGCCAGCCGCGAGTAGCTCGCCTGGAAGCCCTCTTCGGCGTCGGCAAACTCGAGCTCTTCCTCTTCCTCGGCCGCCGCATCGGCACCGCTGCCCCGCTTCAACGTGTTGAGCGGCAGCAGGAACAACAACAGCAGCGCCTGGCACAGCGGCGTCCACAGCGACGCCAGCGCTCCAACCTGGAACGACGGCGACACCAGCAGCCGCCCGAACCCGGCCGCCACCACCCGGCGCTGCCGCTCCGGCGTCTGGCCCAGCGAACCGAGGATGACGCCCTCGACCAGCTGCGCAAACAGGCCCGGCTGCACGCTGTCGAAAGCCGCCACGACGGCGTCCGGGTAGCCCTCCTTCTGCAGGCACGCCACCGTCGCGACAAAGTGGTTGAACGACTTGACGAATTTGTCCGTCTTGCTCGCGTGCAGCCTCGTCAGGATCAGCATCAGCACGCCACGCTGGAACGGCTCAAAGTCGGCGCTGCAAGGGCGGGCGGCCCAAGGGCGAAGCAAGCGAGCGAAAGGCAAAAGAAGCGCATGTCAGCGGACCATCCGGTCGTCGCAACGGCGGCTGGGGAGGGGAGGACGCGCCGGCCGGCCTACTCACCTAGGCACCGTCTCGAACACGACCTCGAGCAGCTCGAAGCCGAAGCCGTCGTTGAGCTTGCTCTGGATCAGGCGCTGGTACACTCCGAGGACGCTCTGCAGCTGTCCGTTGGCCACGATGCGCGTTGCGTCCGCGTACAGGAAAGCCTTGAGCAGCCGCACGAGCGCCGGGACGTTGCTCCTCGCCTCCCACAGCGCCGGCATCAGGATCGGCGGCAGCAGCGAGGCGTACTCCTCGGGCAGCGCCTGGCCCCGGTGCAGCTCGAGCATCTGCGACAGGATCTGGAAGACGTACGGCGCAAACTCGGCCACGTCGTTCTGGAGGATGGCCGTGAAGGGGCCAAACAGGCGGCCCTCGAACGCAGCGAGGCTGTTAGGCTGCGCGGCGACCGTGAAGCGGATCAGCGCCGAGATCGACTCAAAGAGGTACTGGCTGAAGCGCGGGTTCGACGGGTTCTTGGCAATCTCGGCGAGGATGCCGCTGAGGTGCTCGAGGATGGGCGCGTAGGCGGGCGCGATGGCGTTGCGCGACGTGCCCAGCATGCGCATCACGCACTTCATCAGGTAGTCGTTCTCGGCCAGCTTCTCGGGCGTCGTGCCGCGCTCAATGTTGCGGAAGAGGGCCATCAGGATGCTCTCGGCAAAAGGCTGGACGTCGTCGGGCGTGAAGAGCAGGCGGCCGTCCTTTTTGAGCGCCAGCACGCGCTCGATGGTGATCGAGGCGTACGAGCACGTGACGTACTGCGACGACTCGAGGTGCTTGACCAGCAGCGGCAGCACCGACAGCAGCTGCTCCTTTGTCAGCTGGTTGCGGAACGTGTGCAGGTACTTGATGGCGTCGACTTGGAGAATGGGGCTGGGCGACTCTTCGCTCGAGGCCTGCAGGTCGGCAAACACGTGGTCCGAAAAGAACTGCACCACGTCGACCAGGTTGTTGGTCGACGTGACGCCCTGCTGGCTCGTCGAGCTGCGCGAGGCGATCGACGTGAGCAGGTAGATGGCCGTGTCCTTCTGCTTCCAGTTGGCCGCCGGGTCGGCGCGGTACTGCTCGAGGTACTCGCCAATGTAGCGCGACACGACCGACGTCACCTGGGTCGAAAAGTGCTCCATGAGGGCGCGGCAGAACTCCGAGGCGGCCTTGCGGCGCGTGTCGTTTTCGACGCTCGTCTCAAAGTCGCGGCGGATGTACTCGATCGGGTTGTCCTCGAACAGCTCCTCGTCGGCCTCGCGCAGCACAATGTTGGGCAGGATGATGGCGCTGCACAGCTGCTCGATGGTGCCGGCCGACTGGAACATCTCGCGCTGGCTGCCCATCCTCACCACCGTCGAGAGGAAGCCGACGGCCTTGGAGACGAGCACGTCGTACTTTTCCGCCGGGGTGCACGTCCCGAGCATCTCCCAGATGGCCTGGACAAAGTTGGGCAGCTGCGGGAATGCGTCGAGGTAGCGCTTGGCGTACAGCTCGACGATCTCGCAGATGCTGCTGCGGATCTCCTGGAGCGCGCACGGCTCCTCTGGGTCGGCGTCGAGCTCGGCGCGGCCCTGCGAGATCCAACGGGCCAGGGTCTCGGTGATGGGGCCGATGTTGTCCTCGAACTGGGGCGGCAGGTCCTGGGCCGAGAGGTCGTAGAAGGTCTGGAGGATCAGGACCATGCACTTGCCGAGCGAAGGCAGGGCGGCGGGCGGCGTTGCCGGGTCGCAGAGGAGGCTGTCGACGCGCTGGAGCAGCTCGAGGAGGGGGACGGCGAAGCGCTCGAGGACAAAGTTGATCTCGGTGTAGAGGGCGTTGCTGCGGAAGGCGGACCTCCAGCGGTAGAAGATGGTGTGCGAGGTGCGGAGGACGCCCTGGATGAGCTCAAAGTCGTCTGCCTTGAGGTAGGGGATGAGGTCGTCCATGAGGGCGGGCCAGCGGTCGGGAAAGTCGCACTCTGCGACGACGGCGATGGTCTCCTCGAGCTGGGAGCGGAGGCTGGTGGGTGCTGGGGGCTGGCCCGCGGTGGTGGTGGAGAGGGATACGAGGAGAGGGAGGATGTTTGCCTTGAGGGCGTCCTTGTCGTCCTGGCTGAGGAGGAGGGTGCCGGGGGCGTCGGCGGCCGACTCTGCGTCTTCGGTCCAGGACGACTTGCATACGTTTTTGAGCTTGATTGCGGCGGCGAGGCGCACGGCGTCGTTGCTCTGGAGCTGTGTGTTTTGGATGAGGGTGAGGAGGAGCTGGGGGAAGCCGGGATGCCTCTGCGCGTCGCTGAGCTGCTGCTCTGCCTGCTTGCGGTTGACGGGGTCAAGGGTCTGCGCCAGGAGGTTGGCGAGCATGGCCAGGGGCTCCGAGGGGGCGGCGGCCGACATGTCGGGCGAGGAGAGAACGGAGCGGCGAGACGGGAGGGAAGGAGAGTGCGTGCCAAGGGGTGTTGCTGGTGGCGGGTGTTGGGTCGTGTGGCGGGCGTGCAGGCGCGGAGAGCAGGGCAGCCGATGGCGAAGCGAAAGGGGGACCAGAGTTGCAAGCAGCAGGCCAAAGGGATGAGGGAGGAGGATGGCGGTGGTGGTGGTGTGAGGTAGAAGGAAGCGGAATGCCACGGGCAAGTGAAGAAAAAATGAGGCGCCAGACGACCAGCAGATCTGGCCGTCTGTGGCTGGCTGTGCGTCACCACCTGGCAAGCCTGCGCCGCGCCGCGCCTCGACAAGACCAACACCGTTGGCTGAGGCTCCAGTGGCCTCGCCTCACGCGCCCTGCCCGCTCTGTGCCTGGCCAGGCCTGGCCCGATCGTTGGTTTGCTGGTTGGCCAGCTGCGCCGCGAGACCAACACCTGGGCCTGCCTGGCCTGAGCTGCCTCCCCCTCGGCGCTGGTTGCCCGATCTGGGAATTTAATCGCGTGCCTTGGATCGGGCGACTGGCTTGGAATTTTGGAAGAAGCAAGGCGGCCGAGCAGGCAGGCAAGGCCAGACGCAGAGGTGGAGGGAGGGCTGGCTGGCGGGGGCCCTTTCGTTGGTCAGCCTGGCTGGGCCCCTGCCTCTGCCTTGGCCTGGCTGGCTGTCTGTCTCTTCTTCTCTGCCTTGCGCGCTCACCACCACCACCACCACCAACACCATCATCCACCCCCCCGCCAACATGGCCAGCATCTTCCAAAAGGCCGCGCGCTTGCTCAACATCGGCAAAGCTCGCCACATTGTCGGCTACGACCTGGCGGGCAACGCCTACCTCGAGCTCCCCTCGCTCCACGGCTCCACCGACCCGCGCCACACCCGCCGCATGATCCAGTGGAAGGAAAAGATGCACCACGGCGAATACGACCAGCGCTCCCTCCCCGTACAGTGGACAATGTGGCTCAGGCACACCCGCCGCGACCCGCCCTCGATCCACGAGCTCGAGCAGGATCGCGCCCGCATCGAAATGGTCCAGCACAACGCCCGCGTACTCGCCATCCGCGACCAGGAGGAAAGGCAGCGCCTCCAGCAGCTCCGACTCGAGGAGCACAACCTCGCAAAGCAGCGCGCACAGCAGCAGAAGCTCGTTGCTTCCCGCTCAGCGGCGGGCGCAGTGCCCACATCGACGGTCCAAGACGTCCAGGCAGAGGCCGAACGCCAACGCCGCGTAGCCTATGAGGAGTCGGACCCGGACCCGCAGACGCTGCATCCCCGAGGCACCGCAGAGGGCAGCGACGCAGCCTTCCGCCAGGAGCGAGTGCCCGACAACGACGTGTGGGCCGCCAGCAGGGCCAGGCTAGCGCAACAGGGCCACGCACCCGCCCCTCCAGAAGTCAGCCAGGCCGCATCAGCACCAGCGTCAGCGTCAGCAGCAGCAGCAGCAGCAGCAGCAGCAGCATCGGCATCGGCATCATCGGCAACAGCGGACCCGCAACAGCAGCAAGAGCTCTCGAGCCCCATCCTCGATGCCGTCCAGAGGAGAAAGGCCAAAAGGGCCGAGTTTGAGTCGGAAGAGTCGGAACGCGAACGGGCGAGGAGGGAGATGTCAAAGAGCCCGCTCGAGGCATTTGTACCCGTCGCAAAGCCGAGGCGGTGAGGAGGAGGCCTGGAATCGGCGAGAAATCAAGAGAGATACACGTGAGAGCAGCGCAGCGGTGGCCGCCCACTCCTTATCGCTTGAAGCGGTCGGCCAGCGGCTTGGGCAGCCGCATCTCGCCGAGGTAGAAGCGCTGAAACTCGGTCTTGCGGGCGGTCCGGGTGGGGAAGTCGTCCCTCTGCGCGATGACGGAAGCGTGCAAGAAGCCCTTGTCGCCTCGGCTGGCTTGATCGTCATTGACGACGACGACGTTGACGACAAAGTCCTCGAGGTGCAGGGGTTCCTCGAGCGGGCCGTAGGCGTAGGTGACGGGCGTCAATCTGGGCGTGCCGTCGTTGTCGACGTAGAGGCGGCGGACGCGGCGCATGATGTCGAGCAGGTCCTGCGGGGCGGCCGTCTCGCCTCGCGGGACGAGGTAGATGAGGCTGATCCAAGCCTGGTCCGAGGCCGCGAGACGGGTGAGGATCTCGGCGCGGTAGTGCCACAGGAACGTCTGTTGCATCGCGCGCGGGGCGAAACGGATCCGGTTCTTGTCGCTGCGTAGCGCCGAGGGAGCTCTACCCAGCATCGTGGCGACGCTCGATGCTGAGAAGAGGGGCTCCCGGATGACGCGCGTAAGGTCCCGAGGGTCGAAGACGGAGGGTTGCCGCTCCGGTCTGACGGGGATCTGATGCGATCCAGAGCTCTCCGCGTCCTCGGCGACTGCTCGCGATGCTCCGGTGTCCGGGGTGGGTGACATGCCAGCGACGTGTCCTCGAAACGCGGTCTGAGGGCTAGAAGCCTGACCGGCGTGGACGATGTATCCGCCCGGCCCCTGCTCGAGGCTGCCGGGAATGTCGTAGTCGGAGATGGAGAGCGGCACCTCGGCGGCGGCGTCGTGTTGGCCGTAGCTCGCGCCTGGATAGTGAGCGCTGCTCATGTCGTGCTGTCCGCTGTGCGCAGCGTAGTCGACGTGGGGATCCGCTAGCCAGCCATGGTAGCCCCGAGAGCCGTCTTCAGCCGTGACGATCCCATGACCTGCTCCCTGGCCGCCATAAGGATGGTGGTCACCAGTGTGCGGGACGGAAGGATCGACCCGTCCGGCGTGCTGTTGGCTGCGCTGGGAGGTATCTGCCGCGAGATGGCCACCAGAGCCGTGCGCATGAAAAGCAGAAGGACCCTCCTGGTATCCGCCATGTGAACCAGTAGTAGCAGCAGCAGGGGGATCGTGGTGGTGACCCTGGAGGGCGCGGAGGAAATCATTCTCCATGGCGACCACCGCGCCGATGCCGACGCCACGCTCGGCAGCTTCGTCATCTTCGCCCAAGAGGTGCTGCTCGATGAACTCGACTCCAGATCGGAGAGAGGTCGAAGCGGGCCGAGGTGCGACGGCGACCACGAGCGGGGCGAGGTGAAGGAAGGCGACGCACAGGGCGCGTCTCTGGCTGCTTACGAGCCGCATCGTGGATAGCAGTTGAGGCGACTGGCCAAGGCTGGCCAAGAGAGGAAGGGAGAGGCGGGAGGGGGGGATGTGGTTAGGAGAGAAGACGAGGGCCGACTCTCGCACGCTGTCGAAGCCGCTGCTCCCTTTTCAAACATTGCTCCTCCGGGGGTGGTCGCCGCCTCCGCCATGCAGTCTTATGTGACTACAGCGGAAAGGGAATAGGCCTATGGGATTCGGAACGAGCTCGTTGAACTTCATACAAGCGGTTCCAGCCCCGCAAGTACAACCCGGAATCGCAGCCGTGACTGCGCAGGCCATCCGGTGGCGGCGGGCCCAAACGGGTCAAAGGAACGCCACGCCTTCCCGGATTCGACCTACACCAGCGCAGGGACTGCAACCGATCAAAGGCCCTTCTGAGTCCTTTCCACCACCGCCGCCGCCGCCGCTACTACTGCTTAGCGAAGGCATGGGCCAAGACGGTCGGGATGCGCAGCTCGCCGAGATAAAAGCGGCGAAACTCGTCCGCCTCTTCGTCCCTCGTCGCAAAGCCATGGTGATGCGCGGCCACCGAGGCGAAGTAGAAGCCCTCCTGTTCCGGGCGCATGGGGTCGATCAAGGCGTTGACGAGGTAGTCTTGGAGGTACAGCGGCTCCTCGAGCAGGCCGAACGGGTGGTCCAGCGCCACCATCCTCACTCTTCCCTTGGACATGTACATCGCGCGCGCGGCGACGAACGTGCTTCCGAGGTGTTCGGGGAACTTGAGGTCGCGTCTGGGCACAAAGTGGATCAGGTCGATCCAGCCCTGGAAGCCATCGGAGGTCTGCGAGAGCAGCTGCGTCTTGTAGTGCAGGAGGTACCTCTCCTGGAGCTCGGGCGGGGCGAGCATGAGTCGCAGCCACGGCGGCACAGCCACGCGGTACTTAAGCAGGGCTGCGTTGACGTGGCTCTCTTCGAAGAGCGGGTCTTTGATGACCACGGAGGGGATGACCGGTCGGCTCGACGCTGCCTTGCTCGAGCGGCTCCGGCTCATTTTGGCGGGTCCGCTGTTGCTCGCCCTGCCCGCCTTCCTGGCGACGCCCTGGGACTGGTCAAGATAGATGCCCGGAGCGCTCTGGTGCAGCTCAGCAGAGCTTCCACTCTCCGTGCCTCGATCCGCCGACTGTCCGCCATAAGCGTAGTGACCGGCATGCGGGTCGTGATAAGCTCCATAATCAGCGTACTGGTAGCCGTGCTGGTCGTCTGGAGCAGCTTGGTATCCTCCATAGCCATGGTCGACGCTGGGATTGCCCTGGTGGTAACCGTAGTGGCTGTCGGCGTCGGTCGGGACACCTTGCATAATGCGCCAGAGCTCGTCCTCCATCCCGCTCGTGTCGATTGCCCGTGCCGCTGCATCGTCTGCGCCAAAGAGATGCGCATTGGCGGCATTGATCGCAGACTCCAGCGGCGGAGTGCGGGGTGCGACGACGGGTGGGGCCAGGCGAAGGATGGCGGCGCAGAGGGCGGCCGTGCGGCAGAGCTCGATGCGCATTCTGGACGGTTGGCGATGCTTGAGGATTATGATGGTCAAGTAGGATGCGGAAGAAGAGAGAAGAGAAGAGAGGGGACTGAGGGCTGCAACTTTTGGATCGACCGATCGGACCTGCCTTATGTATGTGTGTGTAGGCAGGCTATCAGCAGCTCGTCTGGACGTCGTTGGGCAGATGACATGTGGGCCTTTCGACCTCCTTGGCGTTCCCTGCTGTGTCAGTGACCACAGCTCATCGGTCCTCGAGGCTGGTGGGTGACCAGCGGGTCAGCTCGACAAGGTCATAAAGATCTGAACCTCGTTGCGGCCCGGGGCGAGACCACACAAAGTGCTCCTCGGGGCTTGTCGCCACCGATTAATATCGACAAACAATTGTGATTGTACCGCATCTCGAGCTTGGCAAGGTCGGGGCGGTTTTGGTGGCACGGCCAGCCCCGCACCACACGCACTCATGATATGGCTGCTTGTTCCAGCGACCATGGTCACCATCGATGCAGGGATGAGGCGTCTGCGGCGTGAACTACGGCGGGCACCGGTCCTTTGTAACGATTCTGAGTGCTCGATGAGCGGACGTCTGTTGGCCGGCTCACTGATTTCTACTCGTACAACTGAGCGCCCAGCAAATCTCTGGCTTTCGACAAAGCGCCGAACAGAGCCGCACCGCGTCTTCACGCTCCTGGGGGCGGCCCGCAGTCCGCCTACAAGTCCTTCGCATACGGTCCAAGCAGCTGCTTGGGGATGCGCAGCTCGCCGAGGTAGAACCTGCGATACTCGGACGAGTACTTGTCCTTGCTCGCAAAGTCGTGGTGCTGGGCGATGACCGAGGCGAGGCAGAAGTCGCCCTCGGTGCGGGCGGGATCCACGACGGCGTTGACCACGTAGTCCTGGAGATGCAGCGGCTCCTCGATGCGGCCAAAGGCGTAGCGGAACGGAAAGATCCGGAAGTCGCCCTTCTCCTTCTTAAAGTAAAAGTAGCGTGCGCGTTTGAACGTCTGGGCCAGATTGGCAGGAAACACGAGGTCGGCGTTGCGGACAAAGTGGATGCGATCGACCAGCTCGCCGGGGAAGGTGGCGAGCAGGTGCTCTCTGTAGTGTCGCAGGTACACGCCCTGCAGTTCGGGCGGCGCGAGCATGATGCGTTGCATGTGCTCGACTCGAGTGGAAGTACGCAGTGCCCGGTTGACCTTGGCGGTCTCGAAAGCAGGTTCCTCGATGATGTCCTTGGGGACGGGAGGCGTCGGGGTGACATTTTTGACGCGCTCGATGACCGTGCTTCCGACTGTCTTTGGCTGTTGGCCCGACGTGTCTGGCAATATGGCCAGATGGGCATGTTCCGAGGTCACCTGTTGTCGGGCAGACGAGCCCGCCCCGTCGTGAGAAGGGTAGCCGGCGTATCCTTGGCCGCCGTAGTGGTTGTATCCGCTCGACTGAGGACCGACAACGCCTTCGGGGAGGTCGGCATAGTCGTAGATCGAGAGGGGATGCTCCGGCGCCTGGTGATGGCCATAGCCTGTTCCTGTCTGGTAGCCGTGACCCGGCTGCGGGTGGCCGTAGTCCATCTCCTGACCGGCATGGTGGTAGAAGCTGGCGCCATGGTCGGCGGCGTAAGGATAGTCGTGCTGGTAGCTCGGAGCGGCCTGGTGGTCGTGCTGGTAGAACGGAGGGACTTGGTGGCCGCCCTGGCCGTAAAGGGCGTCGGGGTGGTTCAGCTGGTAGTTGGCGTGGGAAGCGGCGGCGGGGGCGTCATTACCCCGAATGAGTTGCCAGAGCTCTTGCTCCATCCCGCTCGTATCGATCGCGTGGGCAGCAGCTTCATCTTCGCCGCCGAGGAGATGGTCACCGATAGCCTGGAAGGCAGACTCGACGGGAGGGGTGCGAGGAGCCACGACAGCTGGTACGAGGTGGAGCAAGGGCAGCGCCGCGCAGAGAGCGACGGTGCGGCAGAAGGTGTGGCGCATCTCGAGCGCCTGAAGTGCTATGGGCTGGACGGAGAGGGAGCTAAGGAATGGCAGGATGAGTTGAGTTCGTCGAGGAAAAGATCGATGAAGCAGCTTGCTTTTATCCGTCAGCAGCATGACTGCTCAGAGAAGTGTCTGGCAAGCTCGAGAAATCGGCCGGCAGCTCAGAGAGCGTGGGCGACATTGCACGGACGCAATGTGTATCAAAGGCTGCAGCCAGGTTCATATGCCATGGTCGGGGCGCGCATGGTGGGCCACGGCGACGGGACAGATAAATCGGCCCCGCCTGGCCCCGTCAATGAGGAGGCCGAGATGGTGTATGAAGGGGATGATGAGCCGCGGTCCTGCAATTTCTGTCACGATGCAACGCCTCGCACATCGACCCTGCGCCCGCTCGGGCCGCTCTTTCCGCACGAGCAACCTCTCCGTCGACGATACCCAGTTCACAATGCGAACGATACGTCTTCCGTGAATACAACGGCAAAGATGGGTTCGAGAGGGGCGTTGAAACTGAAAAAAGGCACGGACAGGGTGCGAGTCGAGGGCGGACACGATCCATTGCCAGCACGGGATCGCGGACACGGGGCAATGGCGATAGCGACGGACGGCGACGTGATGGCGAGGTGACCGCCCATCAGTGTGGGCGATCGACGAGCTTGTGCCGGGCTACATTATTCGACCGCGCCGTACGCAGAGGAATACAGCCAGCCTCTCGCGCTCATTTGACGAGGGCACCCCTCGATCTATGGAGAGACGGGCCGGAGGTCGACCGACTACTGTGCCGGCGCAAAGAACATAACCACCTCCTTGGGCACGTACAGTTCACCGAGGTAGAATCGGCGGTACACGTCTCCCTCTTTGTCCTTTGCCGGGAACGCGCGGTGCTGAGCGACGACGGGGGCGTGGAAGAAGTGCTCCTCCTGGCGCTGCGGGTCGATGACGACATTGACAAAGTAGTCTCCGAGGTGAAGCGGCCTGTCGACGGGGCCATGCAGGTTGTCGAGGTTCATGGACGGGTACTTTGCGGTGGCGACTTCGACGTAGAGCCTGCGCGCGCTCTCGTAGACGGATCCCATGTACTTCGGATCCACCTGCCTGGAAACGAAGGGCGCAAAGTGGATGTATTCAAGCAGGTCCTGGTAGGGAGCGGGGAGAGCGGATCGCAGCTCGTCCTTGTAGTGCCGCAGGAACGCCGCTTGCAGCTCGGCCGTGGCCACCTTGACCCGCTTCAGGACGGGCACGTATTTCGTCTTCCGGAGCTGGGCACTGACCCGGTCCGCATGGAAGGTGGGATCGTCGATGACCTTGGCAAGGCTTTCGGACACGCGTAGCCGGCGTGGGACCGTCCTGGGTCTGCCGGTACGTCCCTTGGCGACGGTGTCGACTTGGGCGTTGATCGCGCCCGAAGCGGAACCCGACGCGGCCCGATTGAACGGGTGGTCTCGCTCGATGGGGAAAGCAGGCCCGTGAGCACTCGAGCCCTGACTTTCCTGGCTCGGGCTCATTGCGCTCTCGGCGAGGTAGTCGTAGACAGAGAGCGGCTCCTCGGCTGTCTGGTGATGAGCATAGCCAGGGTCCGCGGGCTGGCCGTAGTCAGCCTGGGGAAAGTGGCCGAAGTCCTGTTCCTGTCCCTGGCCAGCGTAATAGTGATAGGCGTTGGGGTCGACGTTGGCGCCGTGATCGGCACGCGGATAGCCGGAGCTCTGGTGGGCGTAGTCGAGGTTCGGGACGTGGCCATGGACAGCTTGGTAGTCGACGGCGGGAGGCGGTGCGTGCTCTGGAGCGTGCAGGAGCCAGTTCTCGAACAGGCTCGTGTCGACGTGGGCGAGGTTGGCAGGCACCTCTTCTCCGAAGAGGTGCTCGATGGCGCCCATGTTCGGAGGGGGTTGGGCGTGCACGCCGCAGCGGTGCAGCGCTGCAGAAGCGCAGATGACCAGGAAGGACGTGTAGAGTCTCTTGAACCGCATGCTTGGTCGAGTGGCGAGGTGTTCGGGTCGGAGTGAGGAGGAGCGGTGAACAGATCGAGTGCGAGGACGGGCCGCACAACCAGACCTTATGTAGCGAGCGCGTCCGGTGGTTCCGCAGAAGATTTCCTCACCGCATCTGCCTGTTGGCATCTAGGTATGTATGTAGCTCGGGGCGACATGGTCGAGGCAGGGAAGACAAAAAAGCTACATAGGCCGCGGCTCGAGGGCCGGGGTATGAATGAAGGCCCAGGTCTTCCCCACTCCCAACAACTTGGGGGCGACTTCGTCAGGCCGTAATTTAGCTTTCATCCCGGATGGTCCATTGGACGCCAACCGGCCCGCCGGGCCCAGATTATCGCCAACTCTACCGCCCCGCCCGGGGCGTCCTCGTATCCAAGCTCATTTTCAACGCAAGTAACTCGATGATCGCTTCATGGCAGGAGCTGAGTATCGTATGGCGAAGGCAGACAATCGATGCAACCGGCCTACGAGGAGGACAAGACCATCGCTCAGTTGCGGGCGCTTACGGACTCGTCTCGGTGCTTGATAGCCTGTCTCCTGCTGACCTTGAAAAGCGAGATCAAACCAGAGGGCATCTGGATCTCTCCGAGGTAGAACTGGCGGTGCATGCCCCGACTGGGCAGGCCGCGCTCGAATGCGACGACGGGCACCAGGAGCGAGCCGGGTTCCGAGGCCGGGCGGGCGCGCTTGATGAGTACGTAGAAGACGTAGTCGCCAATCTCGAACGGCATCTCGAGCTGGCGGTGGGCGATGTGGTAGTGGCCGTAGAGCATGTACGACTCGCGCACGCGCCCGAAGAGCCGGCGTCGCACGGCGACGGGCATCACGGCGGCGAAGCGGAGGTTGTCGACGACGGAACGGTACGCCGGGAATGCCTCGAGGGCGGGGCGGAGTCGCTCCTTGTACCGTTCCAGGAAGACGGTCCTCTGCAGCGGTGTGGCGAGCTGCGTTCGAAAGATTCGACTGGACGGACCGGCCAGGTCAAAGTCGCGATGCACCTGCGCCTTTGTGAAGGGGTACGCGATGCCATCATCTGCCTCGGCCGGCTGGGCTGAACCAGTCGCACTGCTCGTGCCGCCGTGGCCCTCGGCCAGCTCGTGGCCCGATGCACCTGGATCGCGTGCCGGCTGGACGCTCCAAGAGCTACCTTCGAATGCGGCTGGAGCGTACGGCACCATCCCTTGACCCGTGTGATATGGGCGATCGGCTGCAGGCTGAGAGCTCGAGGCCATGACAGGGTCGCTGTGCGTTGCATAACTTGTGTGCGGACCGTCTGGAGCCTGCCCGGCATGGTCGAGCGCCGCATGTCCATTTGACTCGTCGCCTTGTTGCAGCGGATCGACCAGCCAATTCTCGACGCCGCTCAAGTCCAGGCGAGGCAACTCCTCTGCCGCGTCGTGCTGCAACGCGTGCTCCAACGTTGCTAGACCCGGCGGCGGACGGGGCTGGGCATAAGCCGGCAGGCCAAGCAGAAGAGTGTAGACGATGAAGATGCTGAGCCGCATGGTCGTGTTTCGTGGGATGAGGTGAAGGACGAAATGGGGCGTGGGCAACTTCGAAGTTGGCAAGCAGGGCCCTCTTCTTATACAGCGCCGTATGGATCTGGCCGGGGCCCTGGAATGAGGCTCGCTGTTTGACCGCATCGTTGGCCACAGCAACGCCAGAGTACGGACAAGCGCGAACAGGGATGCTGCCCGAGGTCAGCATCGAGTGGCTTGCTTCAAGGTTGCATCGCTATCGCCCCGAGGGCATCGTTCGCACCTTGACCGGTGCCTGACCCACTCAAGCCTGTGTATGGAAGCCACTGCCCGAATCGCCTTGGCCGTCCTCGTGCCCCTGCTCCGGTAACCCCGAAAACGCGAGCGCCTGATCCAGCGACGACGACGACGGAAGAGGCGGGAGGCTCAGGTCCGAGGCGAGGAAGTGGTCCAGCTGGTCGGTCACGTCTTGCTCGATCTGCCGAGCCAGCTCGTTGGGTATCGCCGGCATCGTCTCCGCCCCTGCCCCTGCCCTTGGTCCCTCGTCTGCAGCTGCGTCGACCGGTGCCGGTGGCGGCGGCGTCGTCGCCGTCGGAGCAGCAGCAGCAGCAGGGTTTCGACTTCTCCTGCTCCTTCTTGCCCCTCCCTCATCGACGCCGTCGGCATCACCGCCGGCGCCACCGGCACCGGCAGCAAGGTCGGCTTCCTCTTGCAGGGCCCTCAACTCGTCCTCCGCATCACCCTCTTCCTCTGCTTCCATTCGGTCCACCTGCTGCAGGCCGCCCAGCTCGCGTTGCAGCTCCAGCCTGCGCTCTTCGGCTTTCCTCCGCCTCTCCTCGGCCTGCTCGCGCCGCATCTCCTCTTCCGCCTGCATCGCATCCCACTTGGCCGCCTTTTTCCCTCAACCCATCACCCGTCCTCTGCTGCACCTCGCGCAGATGCGACAGCTGTCGCTCCAGATCGGCGATCCTCCGGCCATCCGTTTCGTAGCGCTGCGACGCCATGCGGGAGTGCAGCGCGAGACCCTCGGAGAGCTGCGACTCGAGCAGCGCAATCCGCGACGCCGCCTCTTCGTACTGCTTGCGGAACTCGGTCGACGACGAGGCTGCCTTGTCGTAGAGGTCGCGCAGGAATTCGAGGTCCGTCTCGTGCGTGGATGCCGCCAAGCGCAGTCGCGCCGTCTCGCTGTCGGCAGCGTCGAGCGCGGCCTGCAGCTTTGACATCTCCGAACGCAGCCGAGCAATCTCGTCGTCCTTTTCGTCCGCGCTCCCTGTCGGGCCCGTCTCTTCGACGACCGCCTCTGCCGGCGGCGGTGGCTGCGGTGGGGCAGCCTTTGGCGCGTCGGGGAACCTTCGACCCGCTGCATCGAACCATGCGCCGAACCTCGTGTCCTCGCGCAGGATGTTGGCCAGGTTCTCCTCGATCTCCTGCACGTCGAATGTCCCCTCCTTTGTATCGACGACGAGCACGACGCTCCGCACGGGACCTGTCGCTGAATCGCCGCTCTGCTGCTGCTGGCTTTGCGTGAACCTCTGCACCACTTCGTGCAAGCCTCCCTCTCCGAGCCCAGTGGCGCCGACAATCAGGGGCCCGCGGAGCAGGTCGAAACACCACACCTTTTTGGTGCGCAGGAACCCGTCCTCTTGCGTCTCGGAGTCGTCCTGAGACTGCGACTGCGATTGCGACTGCGATGCCGAGGTGTTCGTCAGGGCGGTGGTGTTCGACCGCTGAGATTGCGCGGCCCGCTTGGACCGCATCACGTACTTTTCCACCTCGTCCTTGAGGAACGCGGGGATGTGCGAAGAGCGCTGCACAAGTTCGCAGATCTCCCGACGCGGCAGAGTCGACCATCCTTGCGAAGAAGACGGCGATGTGGACAGCGACGTGTCCGAGGGCTGCAGACTCGACGTAGCGTGAGCTGCCGCCGATGTCGCTGCCTGCACGCGATGGGCATGTGGAAGGGGTTGAGAGAAGGGAGCGGTCGGCGTGGGATGCTCCTCGGCTCGAATATCGTGCCGCTGCTGCTCCGGCTGCGTCCGACGGGGCGTCTGCTGCGCAGCGTTGAGCTCGTCGACCAATGCCGTCGGAGGTGGCGGCTGAGAGGCGATGGGCTGGCTCGGTAGCGGCAGTCGCCTCGGATTTCCGTCCGATGCGGGAAGGGCAGCGACATCCGCATCCGCCGGCGCAGGTGGCGTCGACTCGCGGGGTAGATCATCATCTGCTACCGGGCGCTCCTCCTCTTGCGCCAAGTAGCCCGATGGCTGCGATGCGGGCGGCGGCGTGCGTATCCCGCTGCTGCTCTGCTGCGTCAGCACGGCTGCACGTGCATTCGCCTTGCGCCGTTCCAGCTCGCCCAGCAGCTTCTGCATGCGGTCCTCGCCCTCTTCGAAGTCGAGATCCTCGTCAGAATCGAGCTGCTGTGTCAGGATGACAAGGTCCGATGCTGCATCTTCCCCGACCCGCGGTGTCGCTGGTGCGGCTCGAGATGGAGACGCCACAGAGAGCGGGCGCATGCGGACTGGCGGTCTCGGAACGATCCAGCTGCCGATGCGAGGAACCTGATCCGCACGGTAGACGGGCGACGGTGAGCGGGGCGCGCGATCCAGCCCTGGCGAGACGCTCTGGCTGAATTGATCGACGGGTGAGCTGTGATCCTGCGTCGAGATGGCCTTGGTCCGGTCTGTCGCCGCCGCCGGTTGCTGTGGATGCCAGGGAGCGGGCGGCAGTCGTGCCAGCGGACGGCCAGCCGCGTCGAGCTCCAGACCCGTATCGTCGTCGAGGTACGGCGCAAAGGCTTCGGGCGGGATGGGCCGCAACGGCTGCATGTCGGCGCCCCGATCCGAGTTAGTCGCGTCCGAGTCGTGGTTGTCGTGCGAAGAGAGAGCAGATCCATCGGGCGCAGTGGACTGGGTCATTGAGAGATACGGGGTGAAGCGACCCTGCTGGCTCCTGTAGGGGATTTCGACGTAGATCTCGGGCTGGTCGGCGGGGTCCGCGGCGACCCGCTTTGTCGCCGGTCGCCGCTCGAGATTGACCAGGCCAGCAGCTGGACGGACCCCGTCGTCGTCGCTCTCACTGGAGCTCGCGTCGACCCGTTTTCGTTTCCGCTGCTCCTCGGCTTGCCGGCCCCTTGCCCGCTGTTTGATCTCCTCCCTCTGCCTCCTCCCGCTTCGCCACTGGCTGACCATCTCTGGCGTCGCTTCCGCCTTGGAGATCCATTGAGCGGCTGCCTGCGATGATGATCCGGAGGATGAGGTCGATGCAGTGCCCAGGACCTGGGAGTCCAAAGGGACGGCGACGACCTTGTACTGGCCCGCTCTCGATGCGACAATGCGCAAAGGACTGCCGGGTGACTGGCTCGGAATGACGGCGGCAGCGGCCACTGACGGGGTGCCTACGACCTCGCGCCGGGTGCTGCTTCCCGTCACGTCGCCGCTCTCGCCGCCTGGATGGTAGGAAGAGTCGGATGGATGCTGCTGCGAGTAGGTGGGGATGCTCCAGCGCGAATCGTGGGGCGAGTCGGGCGACCCGCCTCGTGGCTGTTCGGACGTCATGGCGGCGGCGGCGGGAGGGATAGGGCAGATGTAAAAGCAAGGTGCGGCCACCACGGTCAGGGGATCGTGGGTGCCCTTGGCGAGGTGAGGTGAGAGCAGCGAGGGAGGTGGGTCGAGGTTGAGAAGGAAGCAGGGTCGACCCTGCCTGTTTTTCGCCGACGGCTGGGCCCTGACGGGGCGTCGCGCTGCAGCCCGCCGCCCGAAGCCCGACAAGCCGCTGCAGGTCCGCCGCCGTCTCCCTAAAGGCCAGGCTGCAGGTCCGCCGCACCACCACCACCTCTTTCGAGGTCTTGAGCTTGCTCTCTCTATCCTCAGTCCTCCCTCGGCCCTGCTGCGCACCTCCATGGCAGCCGCTACGCTGCCGTGGCGGTTAAATGATGTGCCTGCGGGCGTGCGATGATAATGCTGGGGGCGTACAAATACACGGCGAGGGTCGTCTCCCGACCTCGACCTCGACCTCGACCTCGACCTCGAACTCCTTTCCTGGCCTGATGGTAGCGGGCGTCCCTACCGCACCCGACGGCCGCTTCACATGACGACGCAGTCCTCGGCCTCTCCCTCCTCGCCTTCCTCGACCAGGCCCCGCTCGGCCTCCTCGTTGGCGTCTTCAGCCGTCGTCACCGCCCAGCCGCCTCCGACGAGCGGCCTCAGCACCATCCTGGCTCCCCGTCGCCTGGCCTCGGGGCCGCCCTCGCTGCCATTGCCCTGCAGCACGTGCTGCTGCAGCATCGAGAGGAGCGTCCGCGTCGAGAGGCTCGACCTCTGCCGCGATCCCTGCAGCCGCTCGCGGTTCTGCGACATGATGTCGTCCTTCTTGGCCATGCGGTCGGCCACCTTGCCAGGAGCTTCGCCACTGCCAGCCCTCTGAGCGGGAGGGCCGGACGACAGCGTGACCGGACCGAACAGCTTGACGGTATCGTCGATGCCCGAGATGGCCATCACCGGCAGGCTCGGGTGCTGCTGCAGCACGTTGACCACGCTCGAGTCGCCCCTCCAGATTCCCCGGAGCTCCGCTGTCTCAGTGTCCCACAGGAACCAGTTGCCGTCGTCGGACCCCGAGACGACGTAGCGGTCGTCCCGGCCGGCAAAGTTGACGTCCTTGACCGTCTCGATGTTGGCGTGGCCGCGGTAGTGGTTGCGCGGGCAGACGAGCGGCGCACGCTGGAACTTGTCCTCGATGCCGGCAGACATGTCGGTCTCGAAGCCGTAGCCTTCGGGCTCGCTCAGCTCCATTTCTTCGCCCGAGGACACCGCGTCGCCTTCGCTGTCGGTGTCGTTGCTGCTGGACTCGTCTTCGGCTTCCTCTTCGTCGTCATGGTCATCCTCGCCCTCGTCGTCGCCTGCGTCGCTGGACGCTGTGCGGAACCGTGCGTGCGCAGCTTCGCTGGCCGTCGCGCTGCTTGCATCGTCCGAGTCGAGCTCTTCGTCGTCCGAGCCTTCGGCGACGCTGAGCCTCTGGCCATGGAGCTGAGAGCCTTCTTGGGGGTTCCTTGGGTCGCTTGCCTCCTCTGCTACCCTTGCGCGCTTAAGTCTGCGGCCCTCAGACGCCGCTGCTGCCCCACCGTCGACGCCGCAGCGCCCCTGGCTCGGACCGAGACGCTCCACCGTCCATGTCTCCGAGACGAGGGGCTCGGCCCTGGCCCAGAGCTCGTTCTTGATCTCGTCCGTACGAGTCGCGGTGGCGCCCTGGTCGATGGCATCAATCAGCCTCTCGAGCCACGGCGCGACCTGTGTGCCGATGGCGAAATCCCCGAACTGGTCGTGAATCTCGTCGAGGCAGTGGTGCAGCAGCTGCGACCAGCCCGGCTTGTCCTCGGAGAAGGCGACCACACCGAGCGCGCGGCAGACTTCGACCGCAGCATAGGCATCCAGAGGCATGTCGTCCTCGTCTCGAATAGGGCCGAGTTCCTCGGTCAGGTCCTTGATGTCGTTCCAAAAGGCAGCCACCCGTCCAGGAGTCTGCCTTACCTCCGCGGTCGCCGTCAGAGGGAAGAGAGCCTGGAGGCATCGCCTCTGCATGCCCTCGAGCCACGCAGAGTCGCGCGCCGGGATCTCCTCGCCAAGGATCGTCTCGGGATTGCGGTGCGTTCGGCCGCCGGGCAGCCGTCGTCGCTTGGGCTCGTGGTGGAGGACGCCAGGCTCGTCGTGGATCTGGAAGCGGTAGATGAAGTGGTTCGAGTAAGAGAGGACGAGGTCTCGGCCGGTGCTCTCGTTGATCTTGCACGCCGTGATGTGGGCGTCTTCGAGGCCACCAAGCGGCTCCTCGTCGTCGTCGCTCGACTCCCCTGCCTCATCCTCGCTCTCGTCGCCATCCTCGTCCCCGCCACTTCGGCGTCCGGCACGGATCGTCTTGCCGTCGTCCTCGACGTGGGGAGCAAAGAAGCCTCCAGGAGGCAGTCCGAACCTCCTGACGCACATGGTGAGGGCCTGGGCGTCGGCCGCGTCTGGGCTGCTGGGGTCGGCCTCGATGCCCCACTCGCGCTTGAGCAGGCGCGGCACCATGCGGCGATCCTGAAGATAGGCGTAGGGCGACATGCCGGCGACGGCAAACAGCCAGGGCTCAGTCTTGCTAACCGAGAGCGAGTAGAGGCCGAAGGGGAAGTGGACCAGCGGCGACGGGCAGCCTTCGCCGTAGCCGCGGCGCGGGCCACACGCGTGGGGCGTGCGGAGGTCCATCTGGCGGATGTCGCCGTCCTCGCCGCAGGTGAGGAAGACGTCGGGCGAGTTCTCGGTCGAAATGCGCTTGGCGCGGTCCTTGTGGCAGCGAAAGAGGCGGATGCAGGCGCCGCTGCCCTGGTTCCACAGCGTGTACTCCTTGCCGTCGGCGGTGCGCTGCGTCTGTCCGCTGCCTGGGCCGATGCCCGAGTGATTGATGTCAAAGACCCGGACGGTGCGGTCTCCCGCGCAGGTGAAGAGCCTGCGATCCGACGAGTGGGGCGCCCACTTGACGGAGAAGATGTTGGCGCGGTGGCCCGTCTGGATCTTGCCCATCATGCCCACGTCGAGCGATGGATGGGACCGCTGCGGCCACTGTGCCACCACCTCGTCGCTGGCAGCCCCTCCATCTCCACCATCGCGGCCATCGCCATGGTCGTGCGCGTTGGTGTCGTCGTCGGGCTCGGCGACGGGATGCTGCTCGGCGCTTCCGAGCTGCCACAGGACGACGTTGCGATCATCGCTGCCGCTCGCGAGGAGTTGTCCAGACTGGGACCAGCTGAGGGCGTTGACGCAGCCCGTGTGGCCGACGAGGTCCCTGTGCGCCGTCCAGCCGCCGAGGACGTCGATGCGGTCGAGGCGCTGGACAAAGTTGTCGTCGAGCTGCGTCTGGCGCTGAAAGAGCGACGAGGTGGCGTGAGTGCCCCTGGCCCGCGGCGGATCGAGGCGGCTTGAGCTGGCGATCGGAGCACGAAAGGCCGAGTTCGGAGAAAGCGACTGGTAGGTGGCGCAGGCCATGTTCTCGCGCGTGCAGAGGGGTCAGATGCGGGGTGTCGGTGAGGGTCGACTCGCGGCTACGAGACTGCAGTCTCGGGGGGGATTGCTTGGCGGTGACGGGGGCTGTCAGGTGGCATCGAAGGAAAGAACAGAGTGCGAGTGGTGAGGGTCGCTGTAGGCGGGCGAGTGGGCGGTGGTGGTGGTGGTGGTGACACTACTCTGGCGGGTGGCGGAGGATGCCGTGTGACGGTGGCCCGGGCCGCCTTCCGATCCTCGCTCTCTCTCTCTCTGCCCCTCTCTCTCTCTGCCCCTCTCTCTCTGCCACACTCAGCTCTCTGCCCCGCTGGCCAGCCTGGCCTCCACCTGCTGGCTGGGGGTGAGGGTCGGCCTCGCCTCGGTGCGGGCGGGCGGGTCCTTTTCCCCACCCCCTCTGAGCCGGGCTGGCGCATGCACGCACGGCCCTCACACTCTCAAACTCCTCACGCCGTCGTCTTTTGTTCTCCTGCTCGCCTCTGGCCTTGGCCTCACCTCCGACTTGGCGCCCGGCATCTTCCCGACGTCGACCACACTACGACGGCGACTGGCTGACTCGAAATGCACTGATTGCACAGCGCTCCGCCCGAATCAAGCAGCTGGCTGTCCCCGTCTCTGTTCTTTCCCAAGAAGAACCTCTCCGCGGCTCGCCTTCCGCCCCTTCGACGACGACCACCACCCCGGTTCGAACCCTTCTAGACGACGGCCCCGCTACCTTCGCCTGTTCCCGCCTGCCAAGATGCCGCCCATGGACCTCGCCGACGACAAGGTCCTCATCGTGAGCGGCAAGGACATTTCGACGCTCTCGCTCGAGATCCCGCTCTCTTCCATTCTCTCAAACCAGGCCGACGTGTTCCGCATGCTCTCGCTGCCCTCGGCGGCCATCGCACCTCAGGATGCGGCGCAGTGCCCTCCGCGGATCGGTATCAACGCCCCCCACCACACGGTCCTCTTCATGCCCGCCAGCTCCGAAGGCACCACCAGCGTCAAGTGCGTCTCGGTGCCAAAGCCGTCCGAACCGCTGCCGGCTGGCGTGCCTGGCGGCATCCCGGGCACCACGCTCCTCTTTCACACCAAGAGCTCGAGGGTGAGGGCCGTGGTCAACGCTGCCGAGCTCACCGCCATCCGCACCGCTGCCGGAAGCGTCGTGGCCAACGTGCTCGCCATCCCACCCGCCAGCGAGCGCGGTCGCAGCGTCCGCAACGTCGTCGTCTTTGGAGGCGGGATGCAGGCCTTCTACCACGCCTGGCTGCTGTGCAGGGTCTACGACGGCATCGCAAAGGTCACGTTTGCTTTGACCCGCGGCAAGGAGCCCTCCGCGTCGACCAGGGACAGCATCCGGCGCCTGCAGAGCGTGCTCCAGGGCGGCCAGGTCGCAGTCGAGTGGAGCGACCAGGTCGAGGCCAAAGTGCGCGAGGCCGACATCGTCTGCTGCTGCACGCCGTCCGACAAGCCCCTGCTGCAGACCGAATGGGTCAAGGACGGCACCCACTTCAACATCGTCGGCGCATGTGAGTGTCGACCGCGCAAACTCGAGATCGACGAAGAGTCGTTTCCCCCCGCTCAATGTTCCTGTCTACCCCCCTCCCCCCCCCCCCCCCCCCCCTCCCCTCCTCTCCCTCTCTGATCACGCCACCTGCGGACAGACAAGCCGCACATGGTCGAGCTGCCTGCCTCGCTGGTCCAGCTGGCAACTGCAGGAGGCTCGCTGGTGGTCGACTCGGCCGAGGCATGTGCCAAAGAGGCCGGCGATCTCATCCAGGCCGACGTTGCCGAAGAGCAGCTGGTGGAGCTGGGGACGCTGGTGCCCGACACGGTCGAGGACTGGAAGCGGGTCCGCTCCTGCCCTGCGTGGAAGCGCGACGAGAGCGCGAGGGGCATCAGCATCTTTAAGAGCGTCGGTGTCGGTGTCCAGGACGTTGCCGTCACGGCCATGTTTGTCGACGAGGCGGAGAGGCGGGGCGTCGGGCAGAGGGTCGACTTCTTCTGAGCGGTCGTTTGCTGTGAGCTAGAGGCGCATCTCGATTGCGGTGGCACAGAGCATGATGAACGACTCGATGTACGAGAAATACCGGCTGCCTCGCGGTAGGTCGCTTTGAGCTTGGCACTGCTCGTCGTCGAGAGTTGCCAGCAGGCCGGCCGTCTCGCAAGGATGGAGGTAGAAGCACGGCAGGTCAGTGAAGGGATGCTGCCCTTGACTGAGTGGCGGGAAACGAGCTGCAGCGCTGCTGTCCTTCCCTTCGCTGCCGCTGCTGGCGACTCTCTCGCCATGCAGCGCGCTGTCGAGGGTGCCAAAGCCGTGGAGGAGCGAGCTGGAGGTGAGCTCGTCGAGGGACAGCGGTCGCCCCTCTGCATTGAAAGAAAGAGGAGGCAGTGGGACAGGGGGGTTTGTTGCTCGTCGTCAGTCCGCAGTCGCAGCAAGGGGAGAGCTGAGAGGGTTCGCACACACTGACCCATCGTCGTGGCTTGGAAGTAGAGAACGGGGACGCGCCAGGTCGACGACCATGCTATCGTCTGGTGCAGCCGGACCGGGACGCGCATCCGCGGCGAAGGCTTCACCGTGGCCTCATCGTCGACAGCATCGAGCCATCCGCCGGCGCCCAGCAGATCCTCGTCCCCACCAGCGGGAGACACGAGGGGCGAGATGTCGAGATGCACGGCCAGCTCGGCGCTCCGGACCAGCCCGCCCCGGGGAGGGGCGGCATGGTAGACGCTGCGGTTGCGGGCGCCGCTGCACCAGGACCAGCCCCCAGCGTAGAGCTCGGCGCCAAGCCGCTGTCCTTCGGCATCACCGTCGCTGCCCGGTACTGCCTCCGGCGCCGCCGCTGCCGCTGCGGAGCGTTGGCCGAGGTAGGCCAGGCAACCCGCCTCGAAGTCGGAATAGCCTATCCGTCCATCGCCGGTCGTCGCACCGGGGCTCTCATTTGACATGCCTGGCGCGGGCCCAGCCCGTCGGTCCTCCCAGTGACTTGAAGAGGGTCGAAGAGGTGCTGTCGCAACGAAGAAATGGAAGCACAGAGAGAGAGAGAGAGGAAAGAGAGAGAGGGGAAGCAAGGCAAGGCGGGCAGCGAGCGAGCCAGGTCCTCGGGGTGCATCCGAAAACTGCTGGCTGGCTGGCCGAGAGGCGCTTGACAGAGAGAGGGCGGGCGCGCGCACGGGTCACTCGACTCGAATCCGGGTGGCCTGGCCTCCCTCGCCTGGACCAGGCGCCCCCGGCTTGCCCTCGCAGAGCGCCCGCCAAAGCAACACACGAGCAAGCAGGCAGGCGGTGCGTGGACGGGGCCTGGCTTGGGCGTGGCCTGGCCCGGCAGCCAGGAGAGCGAGAGCGCCGCCGCATCCCTCGCTCCTCGCCCGTTGCTATCCCCGCGTGCTTCCACTCTGCCTCCGTCTCCGCCATCCATCCACCCATCCACCGCCACCGGCACCGCCCGCCGCGCTCTTTGCCCTTCGTACCAATTCTCACAGCCAGGCGGTCCACCGGAGAACAATCGCCGCGGAGACAGCCCGACGCACTCTCATCGAACAGCAGCCCCATTGGCCCCGGCCCGTCCGACCGCCTTCTCAGCCCTCGATATCTTCATCTCGGCCCGGCCCGTTCCTAGTCGCCCCCTCGCTCGCTCCTTCGCCGCAGCACCGGCTCTCTGCCCGCCATGTCGACCTCGCTGCCTTCCAAGGCATCCAACAACCTCCTCTCGGTCAACTTCAACCAAGACCACAGCTGCGTGGCAGTCGGGACGAGGAGGGGCTACTCGATCACCAACTGCGAGCCATTCGGCCGCGTCTACTCCAACCCTTCGGGACCCACGTCGCTCGTCGAGATGCTCTTCTGCACCTCGCTCGTCGCGCTCGTCGCCACCTCCGACAGCGACCCCAAGTCCAACGCCAGCCCGAGGCGCCTCCAGATTGTCAACACCAAGCGGCAGTCGGTCATCTGCGAGCTACTCTTCCCCACCGCCATCCTCGGCGTCAAGCTCAACCGCAGGAGGCTCGTCGTCGTCCTTGAACAGGAAATCTACATCTACGACATCAGCAACATGAAGCTCCTGCACACCATCGAGACCAGCCCCAACCCCATGGGTGAGCCAGGCCGCGCGGGGCTCGGATCCGCATCGGAACCTGTGAAAGAACACCACAGCTGATCCGTCCACCCGTGTCCCTCCCCTTGCACCGCTCCTCTTTCCTTCAGCGATATGCGCGCTGTCGCCGTCGTCGGACAACTGCTACCTCGCCTACCCGTCGCCGGTCCCTTCGCCCACATCGCCATTTGCCAACTCGTCGGCCAACTCGTCGTCGTCGGCGTCCGGCTCGTCGTCGTCGTCGCCCGGCGATGTCCTCATCTTTGACCTCCTCTCGCTCTCGGTGACCAACATCATCCAGGCGCACAAGTCGCCCATCTCGGCGCTCGCGCTCAACTCGACGGGCACCATGCTCGCCACCGCCTCGGACAAGGGCACCGTCATCCGCGTCTTTTCGGTCCCTGCCGCGCAGAAGCTCTACCAGTTCCGGCGCGGCAGCTACCCGGCCCGCATCTACAGCATCAACTTCAACGCCGTCAGCACGCTCCTCTGCGTCAGCTCCGACACCGAGACCGTCCACATCTTCAAGCTCGCTGCAGCTGGGGCCAAGGGCGCTGCAGGTGCCAAAGGGCCACCGGCGGGAGTATCGACGCCGAGCATCTCGAGCTACGATGGTAGCGAGGCGGGCAGCCCGACGGGGAGCAGCAACGGGAGAAACGGAGGGTACGAGGCGTTCATCGACGGCAAGAAGAAGAGCGGAGGTCTGAGGTGAGCGGCAGCGCCGCAGCGGGTCGGGCTTGGGAGTGCGCATTGTGTACTGACCGGCAAAGGCCCTCCCTCCCTACTCAACCTTGTCGCAGTGGCACGCTCAAGAGGCGGTCGATGGCGCTCGGGCGCGGCATGGCAGGGTCAGTGGGAGGCTACCTGCCCAACACGCTGACCGAGATGTGGGAGCCGAGCCGCGACTTTGCCTACCTCAAGCTGCCGTCCCAGGGCGTCAGCTCCGTCGTCGCCGTCAGCTCGTGAGTCTGGCCCCTCTCCTCGACTCCGCCCCGTCCGCCCGCCCTGCTTCGACCCGCTGACCTTTGCGCCCGGCACGTACGCATGGCACCGCCGCGTCGACCAGGACGACACCACAGGTCATGGTCGTCACGTCCGAGGGCTACTTTTACTCGTACAACATCGACCTCGAGCACGGCGGAGAGTGCACGCTGATGAAGCGTGAGTGGCCGGGGGCGGATCAGAGCGGCGACTGGCCGGCATCAGGACGCGAGCGGCTGACATCTTGCGCCCCTGCTGTTTTTGGGTCCGATCAGAGTACTCGCTGCTGGAGAACGAAGAGAACGGCAACGGCGCCGAGGCCAGCGAATGAGGCGGGCAGGCTACGAGCGCAGCGCGGCGCAGCGCAGCGTGATGCGAGCGGTGCGTGCGCAGAAGGGCGGCGGTCAGATATCCACACCATCCCATAGCATCGCGCATCCTTTGGAACATCGTCTCTGCCTGTCACGGCTGTGCCCGAGAGACCAGGCTCGCTCGGTCCGAAGGGCGCAAGGCTGTGGGCTGTGTGCGGGGTACAAATACAGGCGAGATGGCGACTCGACGAGCGAGGCATCTCGTCGGTGCGGGTCAGATGGGCAGGACGGGGGCGGGTCGGTCGTCTCTCCTCCTTTCCTCTTTTGCGACGGCGCTTTCGAGGTGGGCGAGCTGCTGGTCGAGGGTGATGAAGAGCTGGGAGAGGGTGTTGATCTGCCCGTCGCGCCGCGGTCGTGGGGTGGGGGAGTGGTCAGTTGCCATTTGTCTGCGAGGAAAGGGGAGGCGAAGGTGGAAACGCACAAAGGAGTGGTATCGTTCGACGATTTGCCACGCCCTCTTTTGGCGGTTGGCAAACGCCTTTTCCTCTTCCGCGTCGAGGTTGAGGAGGTTGACGAGTCGTGGGGCCAGTTTCTCGCATTCTGCCTCGGCCAGTCCCATCAATCTTCGAGGAGATCGTCAGTCATGCCCCGTATCCGAAACGCAGTCGCCACGATGGCGGGGGGGAGACCAGGGAGGACAACGTACGGTCGAGTGCGCGGGCATCGACGACGTTGCGCCTGTTGAGCTCCTGCACCTCCTGCAGGTCCGCGAGGGCTTTGACGAGGTCGGGCTCCATTTCGAGACAGAGGGCGAGTTGGGCGTCGTAGGCCATCGTACTGGCGTTGACGTCGGCCGCGTAGAAGCCGAGGTTGAGGAGCGACGACGTCTTTTGCCCTGTTCCCACACCGCCTCATCGGCCGGCACGCGTACGTGCAAGGTCAGCTCTGGTTCCAGCGTTCAACGGCAGGGAAAGGCGGCGCTCACAGTCGTGGAGGAACCGTCGTAGTGCGCGGTCGCCGCTGACGATGTGGGCTAGCTGGCTTTCAATCGACGACAGGCGGCGTGTGGCACTCCCCATCCACATCCCCGTTGCCGTTGGCGTTGCCTCACCGCTCGGTGTCGACCGCGGAGGCAGCAGCGCCGTGGATTCCCCCGTCGTCAGGGCGTAGAGCGCATTCAGACGCTGTGTCGCCGAGACGAGCGGCGTGATGCTCCCTGTCGACTCGGTGTGTTGCTGTGGCGCTGCCGAGAAGGAGGACAAGGGCGAGGAGGAGGACGTTCCTGCTTGGTTTGACATCGTAGACGTGGGGTTGGTGGTCGCAAAGCCGGTGGTGATGGTGGTGGTGGTGGTGGTGGACAGGACAGAGAACGGAGGAGGGAATCTGCATGTGGAGACCAACACGGCGCGGGTTGCTCGCTCGGGCCGTTCCCCCGCCAAAGCACATTGATCCATGCACGCCCCTCCTCGCCTCGACTTTTCCCTTCCCAACGACCCACCTGGCCATTCCTGTCGCTCTCAGCAACACTCGTCTTCCCGCAGCCTCCATCCGTCTTGCTACCGCCGCCTTGCCGCCCAGCATCCGGAGCAGCGTGCGACCAAGGTGTCGACGTCAGGGGCCGGCGAGCCTGCCCAGCCCGGTCGCAATCTCCCCCCACCTCTTCGACCGCTTCAGGTACCATCTCCCACAGGCAGGGCAAAGACCGGCACAAGGATATATTCTAGAGGCAGGGCAGGGCAGAGATCGAGCAATAACTTATGTACAGCCCAGCAATGGCTTTACGTCCCGAGACAAGAACGGATGGCAGCAACAGGACCGCAGCGGGTAGCGTCCGGCCGGCCGGCCCGCGCACCTCACGCAGGCAAGGAGTGAGAGGGGCAGACTCGAGCTGGCCCCGGTCTCGCCGCAGCGCATCGACGGCGATGGCCGCGACTGCGACCACCTTAGTGGCCGTACTCCGGCGGCGTCTCGTCGTCGCGCGAGACGACGCCGAGCTTCTGCGCCATCTCGGGCGTGAGGGTGCTCCTGGGGCCGTGGTAGAAGCGGTGGGCCCACACGACGTACCAGATGCCCGCGAGGAGCAGCACGCCCATCATAATGACCCAGCTGTAGTTGAACGTCGTCGCGGCGATCGGCTTGACGGTCGGGATCGAGAGCAGCGTGCACTCAAACACGGTCCACACGATGGCGACGGCGTTGACCGTCTTGCCCAGCAGGCCGCGGCCGAGGAAGAACGGACCGGGCTTGAACTGAACGTCCGGGTGGTCCCAGTAGATCCAGCGCGAGACGATGGGCACGAGGTACGAGCTGGGGGTGGCAGCGGCGGTGGGCACGAAGCGGGGAGAGAAAAGAGGTCAGCATGCCGTGCGGCGGCGCGCGTAGATCGAAGAATGACCGCGAGGCCTGCTCACCTATCCATGCCGAGCGCGGCCAGAGCAAAGATGGCGCTGACGGCCGTGTACGAGGCAAAGGCGAGGCAGCCGAGGGCCATGCAGGGGATGACGACGAGCCAGACGGCGTTGACGGTGGTGTTGAAGCGCGGGCTGACCTTGGCAAAGAAGCCGCGGTCAGGCAGGCCGCCGTCGCGCGAAAAGGCGTAGAAGGAGCGAGCATTGGCCTGGAGGGCGGTGGTGACGACAAAGAAGGCGACCGAGCAGACAAACGGCCAGATGACGAGGAAGCCGACGCGGCCAGCCCGGAGGTACAGGACCTGGGCAAAGGCGAGACCGCCGGGCCAGGTGAGCGCATCCTGGTCGCGCACGTCGCCGCTGACAATAACCATGACAATGTTGAGCACCCATCCGATGCTGCCGGTGCCGGCGACGGCGACAACGATGGCGACGGGGGCGGCGATGGCGGCGCGCGAGACCTCCTCGGAGATGTGGGCGGTGGCGTCGTAGTCGGTCATGACGAACTGGACGCAGTACAGGCCAAAGAGGAAGGCGAGGCCGTTGTTGCCCCAGCCGCTGCCGTCGCTGACCTCGGTGAAGGTGTACGAGGCCGAGTGCATCTGGTCGAGGGGCGTCTTTGCGAGGACGACGATGATGATGATGAAGGTGATGCCCAGGTTGACAATGACGTAGCTCGAGGTGAGCTTGGCCAGCGTCTTGGTGCCGAGGCAGTTGATGACGCCGTGGAGGAAGAGCAGGCCAATGTAGAGGCCGACGGTGGCGCCCGTCGTTGCGACGAAGCGTCCGTTGGTGATGACATACGCCCAGGCGTAGATCATCTGGGCCAGGCCGTACTCGGTGCCCGCGATGCCGGCAATCTGTCCAGTGAAGTTGAGCCAGCCGGTGAGCCAGGCGACCCAGGCACGCTGGCCGCGCGGGACGAGCAGGCCCGAGGCCGAGTAGAGGCCGCCGGCCGAGGGGTAGGCGGAGACGAGCTCAGCAATCGAGAGACCGAGGCACATGTTGAAGCAGGAACCGATGAACCACGTCCAGACGGTCGAGGCCGGGCCGCCGAGGACGAAGGGGCTGTTCCAGGTGGTGGCGACCGACGAGACGAGGCCCATGATGGCGAAGGCGTACGAGATGGTCGAGAAGCTCTTGAACTCGCGGGCAAACTCGGACTTGTGGCCCATACGCTCGGCGAGCATGGCATCGTCGTCGGTCATCGGCGCCGGCTGGTGGCTGACCCGGGCGCCATCGGAGCTGGGGCTGTCGACGGCCGACTTTTCGACGCGAGCGACAGCCTCCGACGACTTCTTGGAGGTGATCGAAGCCGACATCCTGATCGCGAGGACACAGGACGGGGGAGGAAGGAAGGGGGCAGGGGGAGCGAGAGGGGACGAGTCTAGGTGGACGGAGCGTCTCTGTAGGGTGAAGCGCCGGTGGTTGACGAAGGAGGAAGTGCGGGGTGAGGGAGGATGAGGCGGAAGGGGAAGGGAGAGCGACGGAAAGGGACGGGAGGGAAGGTGTTATAGGAGGAGAAGGAGGATGGGTGGTGGCCGCGAGGTCGGGAGGGGACGACGACGGAGCGGGGTAGGAGTTGTCGTCGGGGAGCGGTGTCGGCGGTGGATGGCAGGCACAGGGCGGTGGGATGACGAGAAGATGCCATCCGTACCAGGGCGTGATGGGCGGAGCAACAAGGCGTTTGCAGCAAACCGCAGGCGGCAGCAGCAGCAGCAGCGAGATGGCAGGTGACGGGCGAAAAAAAGAAAGAGGCCGCAGTGGGGTACCAAGGCGGCACAGGGAGGAGAGGAGAGGGGGGCAGGCAGCAAGCAGGGCGAGGGAGGAGAGAGGGAAAGCGAGGGGCGAAAAGTCAGTACGTTGGCCGCTGTCTCGCTGGGCTGGATTCCGCATGAGGCCCGAAGGGCGTCTGCACCAGGATAGCGTCGAAACCCAGAGGGCAGGCAGGAGCAGTAGTGAGGCAGGGCGAGGGTGCCAAGAGCGAGGACGTGCGAGAGAGGGACACGCGGACAAGATCAACCGACCAACGGTTTCGAAGGGCGCAAGAAGCGGTAGCGAGGGCACGCTACCGGCACCCCGGAAGCAGGCCAGGCAAAGGCGACCGGCCAGTTCCGTTTCGAAAGGAGGAGTGAGGATCTCGTCGACGACCTGGGGGGTCACAAGACGGCTCAGGCGGGGCATCGTTTCGTGCGACGATCGATCTCAATCTGACACGACGCGCGCCGCCATCGATGGATGGGGGAAGCGTACCGGATTCGAGGATTCGACGACGACGCCGCCGCCAAGACCGAGGGAGCAGACGGCGGACGCGGCCAAACCGACGACCGCAGTCGCCGCCGCCGCCGCCGCCTGCGCCGCTACCGACGCCCGTAGATCTGTCATCCGCCGTTCCGGAACCATGGGGACGACCCACAGCTCTAGATAAGATAACCTCGTCTACCCCGCCTCTGGATAGACGAGATACCGGTATGAGGGCCAGGCAGGGACGGTGGGCAGGTCGGGCGATGGCGAGCACGTTCCCCGACGATGGCGACGAGCGCTGCATAGCGTATAGCGCAACGGCGTCGACCAGCGAAAAGAGGTCATGGAGCGAGGAGAAGCGACGACGAGCAGGCCGCGGGCCAGCTACTGAACGCCACCGCGGCTGGCCCGCGGGCCAACTCGGCGAGGCTTCCCGCCCGCCCGGGCTTTGAACCCAGCAGAGGGGTCGATCGCTTCCCCTCTGGTCCTGTCCCGCACGACGGGCACCCTCCTCCTCCTCCTCCCCCCTCACCCCTCCCCCTTCAGAACGAGAGGGCGCGTTGGACGGCGAGGAGGGTCGAGTTGGGCCGTGGCAGACATGTGCGTTGCCTCCAGAGACCATGGAGGCGCTGGGAGTGGTGACGCCCTGCCTACTGCCCTCGCCTTCGACCAGCATGGCCGAAGCGAGCGGCAGTCCCATAACCCCTGGAGCAATCGAGCGTTTGACGAGATGGACCGCGGCCTCGCACGCAGCCGACGACAAGCAAGCAGTCAGGGCTAGGGATGCTCACCTTGTGTGCTCCTGCCGTGTCTCGTGGATGCCTGTCGATGAAGCGTCAGCGATCGTTCACTTCCCTCGAGGTTGGTTTATGATGTGGCGAGGTGCGGGCAAGGAGGATGGTGATGGTCAACAAGAGAAGGGAGCCGCTCGACCTCGGAGCAGAGAGGGCCAGCCGCGAACCTGTTACCAACAACGAGGGCCAAAGAGCTTTCTCGCTCTCTCCTGCCCTGAAAACTCGCAACGGCGCTGGGGCAAAATTTCTTTTTCGCCTCGGCCCTGCCCGGCAGCCAGGGCCCAGGCTTCGCCATGAAACGAAGGGGGCAAGAATCAGAAATCAGCTGCCCTGCGATCGCCTGCGCGCAGTTGGGCGGCAGCAGCAGGCAGGTAGGGGGGCATGCATGGCCGGTGAGCACTTCGACAACGACGACGGCGACCTCTGCCTGTGTGCATCGCGGCAGGGAAGGAGAAGCACACCGACCACGAGCAAGCAAGGATGGCTGGCAAGGCGGTTTGCCACACGTACTTTTGAGCGGGGCCCGGCTGCCGCACCTTCCAAACTCAAACTCGCTGGAAAGTTTTCAAAAAAAAAGGGCAGGCAGGCGGGCAGGCGGGCCAGAAAGGGTCCCGGCCTGACTCTGCCTCGTTCCTGGCCAGCCAGCCAGCCGGGCAGACGGGCAGACCGGGGGCCAGATCGAGAGCTCGCTGTTGCCACGTGCAAGAACGGGAAATTTCAAGTCGAGCAATACGAAATTTGTCGGCCTGCCTGCCTTGCGTTGACTTTGTAGTCGCGCGATACAAGCAAGGTCGTCAGGGTGCAACCGAAGTTCAACTGAACCTCGCGACCTACAGTAGCCTGGCCTGGCCTGCTGGTCGACTCCTGCTGGGACCACATGGCAGGCAGGTGTTCGCAGGGGGGATCCATCGAAAGGCAGGCGGGCGGGCGGGCGGGCGTGCTGCTCGGCTTTCTTTCTTGCTGCTCCGTCTGCTGTTTGCTCGACAAGCAGGCAGGCCAGGTTCGCACGCGAGCATGAGGCGACGACAGGCAGCGTGGCTCCCCTAGACTCGCTTTCAGGCAGGGGTGGTGTTTAGACGAGCGGCGGTCCGGGTCCTTCCCGAGCCGGTCCGCCTCGTGTTGTCGACCCCCAACTGTGTGTCACTCCGGCGCGGTCGCGGTCGCGGTGGTCGCGGTCACACGAGCTCTCCTCTTTGTCCTCCGTCCCCGGCCGCCCCCACGTCGCTTCAAAGTCAGCTTCCCGCTAACTACAAAACTGCCTTTCATCTCGTCGTCACGCGGACCGGGACCACTCTGTCCCACCGCCATCTCTGAAGCGAGAGCAGAACGTCGAGCCGCGGATGCTGCATGTGCGAGATCAGATTGCCAGGATTGCGGGGTGGGGTATCAACGTGTGTGTGAATCGAGCAGACAATGCAAGGAGAAAGGAAAGCGTGCTGGGGCCATGCTGGGGCCATGCTGGAGGCACAGATGCGATGGTCGACGGAGCAGAGCATAGGCAAGCCAGGTTGCGCGCCGCTACTGCCACCACCTTCAGGCTCGGTAGTGACGCGTCGCGGCTCTGTGGCCACCGCCGTCGTAGTCGTCGATGCTCATCCGCGGCCGACGACGTGCGCCGCTCGAACGGCCAGCGGACCTGGCACCGGACAGTCCCGCCGCCACAGCTGAGCCGGCCGAGTCCAACGACGTGTCGGCGGAGGCGTCGTGGCGGCCGAAGTGTTGCGCGACTCGGTGCGGCCCCGGTCGCGCGTCGACGCCAGAGGCCGTCATCATCGCGCGTTGGCGTCTGGCTTCTGCGCCCACAGCGTCGTCCCGAGAAAGGTAGAGGCTGTGTGCCGACGCAGCCACCCCGTCGACTCCCTCGTCGAAAACGCGCACGTATCGCCGCTGCGTCGATGCCGCGCCGTCGAAGCCGTCCCGCCGCCTCCCGCGCTCGGAAGCGCGCGCCCTCAAGCTTGCGGCCGGGGCTGCGTCGTAGCCGGACCAGACGTCGTCGCCCTCGTCGTCGTCGTCTTCGTAGTCGCTCATGCTGTCGGCGAAGCTTGCGTCGTCAGGCCCATCGAATGGCACGGAGTCAAGGGCGGTCAGGCCGTCGGGTGGTCTCAACTTGGATGCTCTCGAGGCGCCTGCGTAGCCGCCCGGCGGAACCCCTTCGCGATCGAACGACGCATCGCGGTGGCGCCCGATCCGCTGGCCTCGCGCGAGTCCGTCGTGACGATGGCTGAGTCTGGCTTGATCCTCGCGATAGATATGCCTCGAAGGGCCGGATCGGGGCTGGTGTCGCTCGAGCTCGATCCTCTCCTGACATGCCCGTAGTCTGGCGTTCTCTTCCCTCAGCTTTTCCATCTCGCTGCGCAGCATGCTGACTTCTGCCCTGAGCTCAAGTGCTTCCTGGGTACTCATCCTGCCCGACGCCGCCCGTCCCGATGAAGCTCCCGGCGTGGCGCTGCCCTGCTCGGCTTTGCGCTCTTCGCGCAGCCGAGCCCGCCTGGCCCTGGCATACTCAGCCTGGCGCTCGAGCTTACGGAGCCGCCTCTCCTCGTCGGTGAACAACCGCTTGCGGCCCCGCTTGATTTCCGCGCTCGGCGATGCCTCCTCGGTTGCATCGTGACCGGACTCGGGCGCACCATCCCTGGAAGGGGTGGCGGCGACGGCTGCCGGTTGTGTTGCTGAGGTCGCTGGCTCGCTGTGCCGATGAGCACCGGCCAGCTCTTGGATGCTCATCTGCATGGGCGAGTCGGCCTCGACCTCGAGCCTGGAGCCGCTCAAGACTTGAGCTCGGACCTGATCGTCCCGCGGCATCGCCAGACCGCGGCTGGCCGTGTGACTCGTGTTGTGCTGCGGCTCGCGTTGACCCTCAATGTCTGTCCGGACATTGCCGCTAGGCGCTGTGGCCAACGCTCGAGTCGGCTGCTTCTCTGGGATGGATGCCGAGGTGGCTTGCAGCGGCCGCTGACGCTCCGTGGCGCGTGCAATGGTGCGTTGGCGCTGAGCGTCTGCGTTTGCCGTCACCTCTTGAGCGGGTGTGTGCTCTGCGCCAGCAGGGCTGGGTCGGGCGGATGCCGCCGCCGCGAGGGCCGCGGCCTTGGACGACTTTGAGCTGACCACGTCCTGAACCGCCAGGGACCAGGCCGACGGCATCGGCAGGTCCGGATTGAGGTCCGGGTTGAAGTCGGGATCGTCCTCGTCCTCTTCTTCGAAGACGAGGTCGGCAAAGCCAAGCGCGGGTCCTGTCGAGGCCTGTCCGCCTGGATAGCCCCCGGACCCTGGGACCGAGAGGGATGCTGCGGTACCGGAGCCAGATGAGTGCGTTGGAGCTTGGACGTGGTGCTGCTGCTGCTGCTCTTGCTGCCCTTGCTGCTCTTCCTGGTCAGGATGAATCTGAGCAGAGTGACCGGCCTGGCGGTGCCGCTGGCCTTCTTGGGCCTGCAGTTGCAGCGACTCGGGGTCGACAGTTCGCTGCAAGTTGGATCCGTTGTGCAGCCCGTCGCGGGTCTGGTCTTGCGCTCCGACCTGACCCGATTGCATCTGCGCCTCCTGGAGGCGTTGCTGCTGCGACATGAGAGACTGCAGCAGGTCGGTGAGGTCTTGCTCGCCGACAGGCCGCCGAGGGCTGCTCTGGCTACCGCTGAGCTTCGAAATGATGGCGCTGATTAGAGGCTACCTCCGGCAAGCGGCAGTGGGATTGATAAGCGGGACCGAGTCAGACGTCGTTCGGCGCGTCGTTCGGCGGTGGGCACGGATCGGCATCGCTGAGACCAGTAAGGCGCTCGTCACTCACCTGCAGGTCTGGAACTCCAGCGGCCTGGCCCCCCGAGCGATGTCCGCGAGCGGGACCGGTCAGACCCTTGTTGCTAGATGGCACAAGCAGGCTGTTGCGGTTGGCGGTGATCGAGGGCGTGGCATGGGTGGCGGGGCTGCTTTGGGCGAAGGCGGCCGGAGATGTGCCCATGATCGAGGCCGGAGTGTGCGCGCCAGCCTGCCACAAGCCATGGTCGGAGCTTCCGAGCAGGTGGGTGAGGACCTGGATCATGTTGCTGTAGAACTCCTGGTCAGTCGCCGCCGCAGAAGGGGCGGCGTGACCCTCGCGCCGGGCGTCTGGGTGGGCTGTCGATTCGGTCAATGGCTGTGCTGGTGGAATCAGCGCATCGAGGTTTGTGGCAAAGAGCGACGGGTCGAAGTTTTGCAGGAACTTGAACGGTGACTCGTCGTCGTCGTCGTCGTCGTCGTCGTCGTCGTCTTCTCCCTCATCGTCGTCGTCCACGTCGTCCTCTTCGTCTTCGTCCTCGTCGTCGTCTGCATCTGGACTGTCTTCGACCGGCGAGGACCTGTGACTGTCACCCGAAGGGGTCTCGTTGTCTGCACCGTCGGTACCATCGCCGCCGCCGCCGCCGCCGCGCCCGCTGGTGTCGCTCGAGGCTCTGCTCCTGTCTGCAGGTTCATCCTGTCCATGCTCGTCCTGTCCCGCACCTTCTCCCTGACTGGTGCGAGTCTTGTCGCTGTCGGACGCATCGTGAGGAGCATCGAGCCCGGTGGGCGCGAAGTGACATGCACCGCCACCGACGGCGTCGCCTGACTGGCCGGCGCGACGCTTGCTTGCGCCGGGCCTCTGAGCGCCCGGTGATCGGCACCTTTTGCCTCGCTGCAGTGAAGCAGGTGTCGTGAGCGCGTGCGCTCCGTTGGAGTGGCCTTGCGGGCATGGAGATGGGTCGGGGGGCGCCATGGGCGAGCTGACGGCTGAAGTAGCGGGTGGTGCCCTGAGTCCCGCCAGTGCTGAGCGAGCCTGCAGACCTTCAAAGAGCGAGGCAGCAGTTGACGGCGACATGCCGTGGGTCCAAAGATCGGAGGGCGACAGCGCATTGAGCATGACGGCTCCTCAGTGACCCGCAAGACGGGCGTGAGTAGGAGCCAGGCCAGCGCACGCTCAGTGTGGGTCGACGAGGGGTCAAGTCACTGGATCGAGCGCGGTTGGTGCCATGACCGGTCAGGCTGAAGGGTTGTCCTGTACTTTGCTGGTTGTCAAATGTGGCGGACGAGATGGTTGCGATGCTGGTAGTGTGGGATAATGATGAGGGTGGCAGTAGCAGCGATGGCGCTGGCGCTGGCGCTGGCGATGGTCGTGTTGGTGGTGGTGACGGTGCTGTTCGCGAAGAGGTGGTGATGGTGCTGTTGGCGAAGGGGGTGGTGCTGGTGCCGGTGCTGGCGGTGGCGGTGGTGGTGGTGGTGGTGTCGGACAGAGTGTCTGTGTGCCTGGGCAGGCTGGCAGGCCTGGTGGTGGGTGAATGGGTGGGTGCGCGAGCCTGGCCAGCCAAAGGTACGGTGTTGGTTGGCCCTGCCTGGCCCGAGTGCCGACGATGGGCGATCCAGAAAGGCAAAAGTCGGATTTTCAGATAGATCTGCTGCTGCTGCTGCCGCCGCTGCTGCTGCTTGGCTGCGATGTGGAGCATCAGACGCGACGCGCAGCTCGCTCGCTCGCAAAGTGAGGCCAGGCGGGCCTGCCTGCCATGGCCTTGGCAGACGTACTGTTCCAGACCATCTCCCCCTCGATCAAGAGTCAAGGCCCGCTGCGATTGTGACGCTGGGCAGTGCCCCTACCTTTCGCCTCTGCCAACGAGACAGACGCTGGCAGCGCTACGCACCCTCGCCCTGCGAGATGGCCTACGACTCCCTCTCTCTCTCCCTGATCCTATCTCTCTCCGAGCACATCGAGGCGGATTCTGCCGCCGGGGTCGTAGTGCGATGCCAGGGGGGGCAGGGCAGGGGAGGCAGGCCTCTCGACGTCGACCTGCGCTTGGCGTCCAGTGCTGGAGGGCGGGGACAGGCAGTAGGCCAGGCCGGGCGGTTGTGCCATCATCATCGAACGTCGCGACGAGATCTCTGCTGGGCCGCCACTTCTTCTGGCCTGCCAGGAAAAGACAAGCAAGCTACATAAGAAGAACGAGCAGGAGCAGGTAGGCATGCCTGCGGTGGACTGGGTCTTTCCTTCCCTCGCCTCGCTCGCGCTTTCTGGACATGACATGTCTGCGCGAAGGAGACGGCCGCTGGCGGCAGGCGTGGCCATGCTATAGGCCAGGCCAGCCAGCCAGCCAGGCCTCCAGGCGCAGAGCATCTTGGCGCTCTGCTTGACCCTTAGCTTGCTTCTTGCTTGCTTCAGTCTGATGGCAGGGCCCGGCGAGGGGAGCGGCTTGGCAGATAGAGAAGAGGCTTGCTTGCTTTTTCTGGTGGTAGCGGCCCAGGAGGCGGGCGTGGCCCGAGCTACCCTAGCCTCTGCCTGGGGGTTGCGGCGCCGCTCTGGCGCTTTTCCGCTGGCCTACACCTGCGCCCCTGGGCCCAGGGCGGGGCCGTCTGACAGCCGGGCTTGTGGCCCTGGCTCTGGCCCTGGCCCTCGAAGGCGCGCGTCCCCCCATCTCTTGACCTGCCACAGGCCTGCAGAGGCCAGGAAATCCAATCCGATCCAGCTTTCCAGGCGGCCCGGCCGGCCCGGCCGGCCCAGCCAGCCGCGCCCAAGCTGGATCCCTCCCCTGCTCCACGACCTCACCAACCGCCATCCTCGTCCTCGTCCTCATCCTCGTCCTCGTCTCCGTCCTCGTCCCCCCTCCATCCCTCCTCGCCTCGACTGCCGCGCGCGACCTACCGCACAGATAGACGGCCTCTTCGTCACTGCCGTCGTCGCCCGCCTCTCGCGCCTCGTCCAACAAACAGGCCAGCGACATACGTATCCCTCTTCGGAACCCAGACCCAGACCGCGCGCCCGACTCTGTGATATCAACCGCTCTACTCTCTATCTTGCTGCTCTCCCCGTCGTGTCCACTTTATCCGCACCTTCTCGTCGCACCATCGACGCGTCGGCGCCGCCATTCGGTACCCGCATCGCACCTGCCACGCGCTCTATCGAGACAGCGCAGCATCGGACGACGTCCGCTCGACCGCGACCCGAACGGCGCCGTCATCGTCTTGACACGTCACGCGGCCCCTCTCCCGTCTCGGGCCATCTCATCGCCAGCACCTGGCCTCGATACCGATACCGAAGAAGAGCTTGCCGCTTCTCATACCCCTCCAGCTGGCACTCCCGACCTCTGACGACCCGACCTCTGACGCCGCCGGCCAGGTGCGCCCGAGGAACGCCAGCCCGCCATGTCCCGCCACTCGAGGCAGGACTACCACGCCTATACCCAGCCGGCCCACGCAAGATGGTCGCCCTCGCCGCCCATGAACCGCCTGTCGAACCCCATCGACCCTAGGCTGGCCACCCGCATGGCGCAGCCGGCGCAGGAGCTCATACCCCAGCCACAACCCACCTCCTCGACCACCATGTCGCAGCTCCATCAAGTCGCTGCTCCACCGCCCGCTCCTCCGGCCACATCGGCCACGCCTGCGCCCTCGTTCCAGTCCAACGCCGATATCGTCCAGGCAGTCCAGACCATGAATGCCCAGCTGACCGGCCAGCTCTCGATGATGGGCACGCAGCTGGCCTCGCTCGTATCGCTCACATCGCGCCTTATCGAGATCACGCAGCTCTCATCTAACTCGGCTGCGGCAGCAGCAGCGTCAGCGGCGCCTGCGTCGGCGGTCGACACGCCCGCTCGGGCGAATCGGAACCAGGGCGTCGGCATCAATGCCGCCGCCACGGATCGGACGATGAGTCCGCAACAGGCGAGCACCGCCGCTGCCGACGCCGCGCCGTCGCAGCCGCCGCCGCAACCGGTGGGAGGCGGGCGCGGAGGCAGTCGTGCTCAGAACGGTGGTCTCGCCGACGGCATGACCATGCCGAACAGCGCGGCGCGTCCCGAGACGAGGTCTGGCAACTTCTACAACGCGGCGTCTGGATACCGAGCGGCCAACGGAGGAACCGCTACGGGGTCCTCGCTGGATCGGGCAGCGTTTGGATCGACGCTGCGAGCTGCCTCGCCATCCAACTCGAGCCCCTCTGTCGTGCAGCTCTCCTCTGGCACGGGTGCCGGGCGGAGCCAGCAGCAGCAGGTGCAGCAGAACGCCGCGATCGAGGCGGTCGACACGCACAAGAGCCGGCTGCCTAGCCCCGTGTTTGTCGACGACGATCCCGTCGGTATCGCTGCCGGCCCGCTCGCGGACAGCACCCCGCAGCAGCAGACGCCCAGCAGCAACAGCACGACGCGTAAGCAGCAGGCTGCCGCCGCAGCCGCTGCGGCGGCCAACGCGTCGGCCGGTGGCGAGGCCAACGACTCGTCGTCCAAAAAGGCGGCCGAGTCTACGCTGGGCGACTGGAAGGACTGGCTGGATCAGAAGTGGAAGCCGTCGGCCGCGGAGCAAGGCCGGACGGTCAAGTACCGCACCATGCAGTCGGCCAGGCGGGCGCACAAGGACATGACCAAGCGCAGCATGGCCACGCTGGGTCGGCTGCCGCTCAAGGAGTTCCTCGAGATCAAGCCGGAGCAGTACCTCAACGTGCGCAAGACTGGTCGAAAGGTCTACTCGGAGTGGCTCTACCAGGAAGTTCGGCTGGCCAAGCAGCCTGAGGACAGGCTCAAGGCCGCCATCAACCGGTAAGCGATCATGGTTCGGCAGCCAACCCTCTTGCCCGTTGTCCGGACCGCCGTCTGACTTTCCCCGCCCTGTCTCGCCCCGGCCTCCTGCACCTTGCACCTTTGCTGGAACCGCCAGCATCGAGCACGAGCACCCTGCGCTGGGAGACTGTGAGGACCACTGGAAGTCCAAGCAGCTGCTGCAGCAGATCATCGACAACGCGATCGACGAAGCCAACCTGCACAGGAAGAAGGTGAGTGGTCGCTCGGCAGCTCGATGACCAGTGCTCCCACCTAGAGCCTTTCGCTGATCGCCTGTTGTTGTTTCATGCTCCGCCTGACCCCGCAGGAGGCCCGCTCGAGTAATGTCAATGGCGCGCTGGGCGACACGAGCCAATCGACACCGCGCAGCAACGTGGGCGACTCGAGCAAGGTCCGCGCCACCAATTCCAAGGGGGATAGCGCCAAGAAGAGCGCCGCCGCCACGCCGGCCAGCGCAGCGCCGTCAGCAAAGGCAGCAAGAGCGGGCACTCGGAGAAAGGCCGACCAGGCTGAGCTGGAAGAGACGCCGTCTCGTTTCCGCGCGCCACCGGCTCCGCACCAGGCTGAGATCAGCTTGTCATCGTCGACCTCTTCGCGCCGTCCAGAGGACCAGCCCGTGCATGCGCAGAACTCGCTGAGCTCCGGCATGGGCGACTCGGCCACGCAGGCGCGATCCGCTCTCAGCCAGCGCCTCGCTGGCGGCGAGGATCGGGTCGGATACCTGGACTACTCGGGCTACGGCAACCCCGACACCTCTAGCCTGGCGTCTGTCGGCTCGGACCAGACCCGCGGAGCTGGAGGCAACGCGAGCGGCGCCGGCAATCAAGCGTGGCCTGCAGCGGCGCAAGGGCACACGTCGAGCCTTTTCTCGCAGTCTTCGTATGCACAGCATCAGGCTGCTCCACAGCAGCAGCAGCAACAGCAGCAGCAACAGCAGCAACAACAACAGCAGCAGCAGCAACACCACCAACAGCAGCAGCAGCAGCAGCAGCAACAGCAGCAGCAACAACATCAACAACACCAGCAACATCAGCAGGCACACCAGCACCACGCGCATGCGCACCAGCAGCAGCCGCAGCCGCACCAACACCAACACCAGCAGCACCACACGCAGCAGGCACAGCAGCAGCAGCAACAGCAGCAGAGCCAGCACTCGGCGCTGACCCACCAAGCCTATGCCAGCCACCACGGCAGCGCCCACGCCAACCACTACCTGGGCTCCGACTCGCAGCAGCACCACCATGCCTCGTCTGCAGCCGGGCTGGGATCGTCGTCGTCATCGTCGCTGCTGGAACCGGGCGCGCACGATGGCCACCGCACGCATTCGCACTCGCACCTCTCGCCTCTGGTCCACGGCGGCGGCGTGCGCCTCTCTGCCAACACGGCGTCGAACCAGAACGCCTTTGCCTTTGACTATCGCCACCACGGCTAACGCAGCCGTCACGTCGTGGCACAGCGGCCCGTCTGCCCATTCCCAAAAATGGCCTGTGGCCGTGTCCCCTCCGATTGAAGGATCCGGGACGTCGCTCGGGGCCTCCCTTTTGTTGCCGTCTCCCTGTATCATGGCCTCGTGTCTCTATACTGCTATTCTTATCGCTACCTGCACAAAGAGCAAAGAGCACCGCGACATGGATCTGTCCTCTTTCTTTATTTGCGCGATGGCGTGTGCCCCGGGGGGTTGGGGGACGGTGCTGCTGCCGGGCTTTTGTCGGGTCGAATTGATCTTCTGGGTGTCCTGACGCGACACGCTCCTGGCCGAGGCCAGCCCCTCCTGGTGGTGGCGGATGTGGGTGTCGCCCGTTCCAGACAGGCAGGCCGTGTGGAGGTCGAGTCCGAGTCCCGGGGGTACGCCGCAACCCGACGACTTCTGATGGCCTTTGCGCTTCTTTCCGCTCGACCACCACCACCACCACCACCACCACCACCACCACCACCACCGCGAGGCTCGCAGCTCCATCGTGTCGTTCCCGATCTCGACACGCACCCGCACTCTATCGCCGCTACACCACCCACAGCTAGCTTCATCTCTGCAATCGACAACCATGTCCAAGAGCCTCCGGCTGAGCTTCAAGGGCGACAAGGTGGGTCCGCGATCCACACTCACGACCCTTTGACGAGGCAGAGTAGCTGACCCGTTCCGTGTTCCACACTTGTAAATCTGCCCCTCTGACAGCCCGAGAAAAAAAAGAAGCACAAGAGCAGCAGCGCTGGCGGCAGCAGCAGCAGCAGCAAAAAGAAGCGAAGGGCCGAAGACTATGTCTCTGATGTCGAAGAGTACGGCGGGGACGAGCAGGGTGAGCACGCTTTCCGGCTGTCTACGAAGCGACGCAAGCGGCAGATCAGAAGGCTGATCGTAACCTCTCCGACTCTTTCGATCGATGAAACGAAGCATGGGTCCCCGCGGTGCGGATCGACGATGTGGCGGGACCCTCGTTCCTCTACCAGCAGGGCCCGGCGTCCTCTCACCCCTTCTGCATCTCGTTCAACACGACGCTCAACGCCCTGGAAGCTGCAGCCTTAGTGCCGCCGGATGCGCACCAATTGGCATCGTCCTCGGCGGCCAAGGACGCGGTGGCGCTCGAGGAGGTCGAGGGAGCCCAGATCGTATCCATCACGACCGAGGTGACGCCGCAGAGCGTGCATCAGGTCTGGGTGGCCAACCGGATAGAAGGAACCTCGAGCTGGACGCTTAGAGGCGCAGAGGGCAAGTACCTCGGCTGCGACAGGTTCGGCGTCGTCAAAGCGTCGGCCGAGGCACGAGGGCCGCAGGAGGAGTGGGAGCTCGTCGCCGCGCCGCCCGCAGCAGCCGCCGGTGGTGGAGGTGCGGGCAGCCAGGAGCCCGCCAGGCTGGCGCTCCGGTCGGCCCATGGCGGCTACCTCACGCTGGACGAAGTTGCGGGCGGCAAGAAGGTGATCCGCGCCGACGCCGACTCGATCGGCGAGTCGGAGATGTGGCAGGTGATGCTGCAGTGGTCGCACCGGCACAAGGCCCGATACGGCGACCAGCTGGCCAAGAAGCTCAAGGGCCAGGAAGACATTGCCACGAGCAAGGCCGACGCGCTGGACAAGGAGGTCAAGCTCTTGTGAGTCGCCTTGGGATGCTCGGCTTGCCCGCGTGGCTTCGCCTGCGAAGCTGACTTTGCTCGCCCTTGCCCTTGGCTCTATCGACGACGACGGCGGCTGCGGCCGACCGATTGGCAGCAAGTCGAGGGCGGGCACGGGCTACATGCCGGCCGAGTTTAGCAGCATGAGCGCCGAGGACCGCAAGGCGCTGCGCAAGGCCCAAAAGGAAGGTCGACTGGCCGAAGAGATGCTGGATCGAAGGACAAAGTACAAGAGGTGAGCATCCGTCCTCTCCCATGCTCATTGTTGTTCGCGCGGCCGCCGGTCGAGAAGAATCCCCATTCGCTCTGACTCGATCTCGCTCTTTTGTCTCACACTGTGGCGCGACGTTGTCGCATCCTTCTGCTGCGACTGCGGTCCGCCGTGGTTATTATTGTCGGTCTGTCCTTTTCTTGCTGCTGCAGCGACAAGTACGCCAAGGTGAGTTGTAGCGTGGTGCCCAAGCCTCGACCTGAGGGGTGTCTGACAGCTACATAATTTGGTCGTGCTTGTCCCTCTTGCTCTTCTTTGTCCTTGTTGGCTCGGACAGTAGTAGCGACGACGAGGTGGAGCGCGACTTCCTTACGCGGCGTTCGACCGCCCTCGTGGCCTTTCGAGGGCGGCGCTCGTTCATGCTGCAATGCACAGGGCGCGGGGACGGCACCGGACCTGGCCCTCGTCCATCTGGCGAGAGGAGTTGGGTGATCCCTGCAGCGCCTTGATCGTTAGTTGACCGGCATCATCATCATCATCATCATCATCATCGCCCGTGGTAATAGCCGTCTGAGGTGGCCGTCGCCAACATGGATCGGACGGAGGCCTGGTGGCTACCTGCCACCGCCACCGTCGTTGTTGTTGCCAAAACCGGGGCGCGGCGGCGAATGCGTCGTGCTGATTGGAGAGCCGCTCGATGCTGCCTGCTTGCTTGCTGGTTGCCCATCTAGCCCGCCGCGTGCGCCGTGCCTTAAAAAGTCCAGGCGGCCGGCGAGACGGCCGAGGAGTGAGGGCCAAGAAGCAAGAAAAAAAAGGCGGAGAAGGCGTCCATGGCTGCGTTCGCTCTCGAGCGGTGGTGGAGAGTGCCTGGGCATGTATGTAGGCGGGGCACGGGTCTGCATGCACAACCAGGCAGCAAGGGCGGTGCCAGGGCGGGATAGACAGGCCTGGCCACGGCTCTGGCCGACCGAGGGATAGAGAGGCCACAGCACAGCGCGGCGCGGCGTGGCCAGGCAGGCCAGGCCAGACCAAGCGTGGCGGGCGGGCGGAGAAGGGAGCGGCAGCCGACCCGACCCTGGCCTTTTTCCGGGACCCACCGGCGCACCTCTGCCTGCTCTCTCTGGCTACGGGGCGACTCCTCCTTCACTTGTCGCCCTCGTCCCGCTCTCTCCTTGCCCGCACCACGCCCGCAACTTGCCTCTCCCAACTCTCTCGCGCACCATCCCCCGCCGTTCAGTCCGAGCTGCTCGTCGCTCCGCCTTGCTCGGATCACCTGGGCCCGCCTCGGTGCCCCCTAACTCGCCAGCGCCTCCTTCGCCTCTTTCGAATCACCAACGCAGGACCCCCTCCTCCAGAGACCATCGCCCCCGCACCTTTCTGCATCCAGAGGCAGGCTTGTCACAGCACGTAGCCACCCCTTCGAGCTGACGGTGGCTCGGCCCTCTGGACCGCGCTTGGCCACGCCCCTGTCGCCGGGCCAGTCTTGGCCGAGGTGACGGAACCTGGACCCATCCAGCCGCAGACAAGTGAGTCTGCTCCCCGCACGTCCGGTCTCAAGATCTTCGGCTCGCTGGCAAGGTTGCACCCATGCCTCCGGCACCCAAGCCGCTCGTCAAGCCCCAGAAGGCTTGCGTTCTGTGCAGAAGGTCAAAGGTACGTCTAACACCACCGTCCCTGAGCTGCCGTGCCGAATGACGCCGAAGCTGACGACGCTCCCGCCAGCCCAACGCATGCCCATTCTGTGACACCTCCGCAGGTCAAATGCATTCACGAGGGCGGCCCACCATGCAAGAGGTGCCAGGACACCAAGTCCGAGTGCAAGTTCAGACTGAGAGCCGATGTGAGCGCCTGATGGGGTGCCCGGAGAGCTGTCAGAGATGCTGTGCACAGCGCTGACACCTCTGCTTTGCCTCTCTTGCTCGTGCACATGCAGGACGAGGACTGGAGGGAGCGCACAGACGACACCATCCATCGCCTCGAGGGCAACGTCGACTTCCTCATGCAGCACCACCACCAACGCGAAGGCTCCAGCTCCGGCGCGACGCCGGGCTTGCCAGGGCCAAGCCACTCTCGAATGGATGCTTTCCATGCCTCGACTTCCTCGCCCCGGTCTCCTCGCGGCATCGGAAAACAGAGCCCCTTTTTCGAAGGCCCGGCCTCGAATGCATACGTGAGTCGCCCCTCCCTGCTTGTAGGCCGATGCCGAGCGTTGGGCATTCGTGCTGAACGGCGGCATGCTCTGTCCACCCTGGCATCCTCGCAACCTCAGCATCCATACCCACCACCACAACAGAGGGGTCAGGGGACGCCCGGATCGACGGCCAGTCTCGTATCGCCACGGTACCCGTCCAACGGAGAGCGGTCCAACAGCTTCGTCGGTCAGCCTGACCGCAACATCGGCGGCAACGGTGTCCAGTCCTCAGCAACACGCTATCTCGATTTCGACGGCGCCAGCGGACTGCTGAGCCAGAAAGAGGCGCCCATGCGCGGCCTGCAGGGACAGCCACGCGTCACTGGGCCGAGCAGCAGCTCGATACGGCCCGGACCTGACGGGCAAGGTCAGCTGTCCAACTCCGAGGCGGACCAGACGAGACCGTCGGGCATCATCGCTCTCGCGCAGGAGCCGGTCAACTACGGGGCCGACCTGCGTCAGACGCCGGCGGAGCAGTATCTCTCAATTGCGGCCACCAGCCCGTACGCTCGGCCCTCGCGGTACATTGGCAGAGAGGACCCACGCCTCACGGTCATCAGCATGGGTCTGGTCGATATGGAGATCGCGCGCCATCTCTTCATGTTGTGAGTCGGTCCTGCACGCTCGCCTCACGGTCGGAGAAAAGTGGTCGGCGCTGACATCCTCACCCCTCGTGGCCCGGGCTTCACATCTCCGCCCTACAGCTTTGCACGGCATCTGCAGCCGCACTCGTTCGGCTTCCCCTCGTATCCAGCGGGCGAGAGCATGACGCCGCTCATCATCGCATCGATCCTGATGGTGTCGGCGATGCATGAGCCATCGACACGACACCTCCACGACCGGTTCCGGCACGAGGCCTTCGCGGCGCTAAACGTGGACCAGGAGATCTGCCGGGACAGCGCTCTGGATCCGGAGCTGGGCATCGGTGTGGAGGAGATCACGGGGGCCTGCCTCGCGGCGTGCTGGCTCGGCGGCAGGACGGCGTTCAAGATTGCGCGGATAGCAAGGTGGTGGGCCGTCGCCTATCTCAAGCACTTTGAGGTGCGGTCGGCGCAGACGCTGGGCGAGTGGATGACGATCTTGCCGCCGTTCCGGCAGATCGACCTCGTCGAGAAGCTGCGGATCTGGCTGATGTCGTATGTGAGTCGCCGCGTTTGACCTGCCATCGCTCGTGAATGGCCGGCCCGGCGAGCGCACGCTGACTCGACCCTGTGTCGCTTCCTTCCACCGACTCGACAGATCGCGGAAGCGCAACAGGCCGTGATGCAGGACGTCCCCTCGCTGATCCCAGACTCGAACCCGGCACAATACTGCGAGGGACTGCTCAACTCGCCAAAGAGCCACGACCAGAAGGGCGGCGGCGGCGGCGGCGTTTCCGGCTCTGCGCCCACGCACGGCGGCTCGATGGCCATCGGCTCTGCGTCGGGCCCTTCGCAGGCGCTGGCGTCGGATCGGCAGCTGGTGGCGCACGCGCGCATGATGTCCATCATCCTCGCCGGCCAGGAGATCCAGCGCAACGCCAAACGCAAGATCGCGCTGGCCAAGGCCAACTCGCCGCAGGGCCTGGCGGGACGCGATGCCGTCATCTACGAGGCGCGGCAGCTCGTGGAGCGCTGGAGGGAGTGGCTCGAGGAGCTCAACCGGTGGAGGCTCGTCACTGCGCAGCACGAAGGTGAGTCGCGGGTGCAGCCAGACGCCGGCGGTCGGCGGCACTCTAGCGACCGAGGCCCAAGAAGCCGTGCTGACGTCCCCTGCCTCTTTCGTCGACCCCTTCGCCCACCCTGCCAGACCTGTCGCGACCAACCGAGACGTCGATCGACCTCTCGCTCCTCTACCACCTCTCCCGGTCCTTCCTCGCCTCGCTTCCGCTGGATCCGGAGCTGGGCATCCTCGACGAGACGCACCTGGCGCTCAAGCACTCGTCGAACCTCAACGACACGCGCCTGGCCATCGCGCAGCTGCGCACCATTTCAACGGCCAAGCACTCGGCCGTTTTTGCGCTCCGCCTCGCGACGCGCACCGGCACCCACGGCTTCGGCGACCGGCTGGGCTACCTGCCCAACTTCTACCACTTTCTCCTCGGCCACGCCGCCGGGCTCCTCCTCACCCTCGTCAAGCGCCGCAGCACCTTTCTCATGGCCAAAGAGGACGAAGGGCTCTTGGAGACGGCCGAAAAGTTTATCGAAAAATACGCCACCGTCATCATGTCGCACTCGATCTTTTCCACGGGCGCCGCCAAATCGGCGGCGGCCGCGGCGGCGGCCGCCAAGGGCGAGGACATCGTCGTCGACATGGACGGCGCGGGGTTACACCATCCTCGTTCTGCCAGCCATACTGCTTCTGCCGCAGCAGCGACGTCGACGGCGGCACCGCCGTCGGGACCAGGCATCCCCACCGACAACACGACGACGGATACGCAGTCGACCGGAGACCGGCACCCGGCCCTGTCGAATGCACAGGAACTCAGCCGCGCCCTCTACCACGTCAAGGTGGCAAAGTCGCTCGAGGAGGCCTTCTAGGCCGGGTCGGAGAGAACGCTCGTCGCTCCTTTGATCCCCTCCTCGACGGGGACTGTTCGCCGAAACATCATAATCAATCTAGTCTGCCGCGCTCTCGTCTCGGCGCGCACGCACCCATGTACAACAACAACCTACTACACTCGCCTCCCGACGCTCGGCGGTGGCCTGCCCTGGCCTCCTCGTCCTTCGAACGACGACGCCCAGGGAGCCGCACCGCCAGCCTGTAGCCCTATGTATGAAAAGAAAGAAAACGGGAGGGCGCCTTGTCCTTGCAAGCTTGCTTGCCCGCCTATCCGCCCTGCCGCGTACCACCAACTCAGGCTTGGGCCTCGGCCTGGGCCGAGAGTAGCTTGGCAATCTTGGCCTCTTGCTCGCGGATCTCGGCCTTGAGCGCTTCGACGTCCTCGGTCTCGGAGGTGAGGAACTGGACTTCCATCTTGGCGTTGCTCAGCTCCTTTTCCAGGCCCTCGACCTTGCCCTCGGCCGCCTGCTTGAGCTCCTCGAGTCGGCGCAGCTGCTCGGCGTGCTGCGACAGGAGCTGCGACGTCTTCTCGGTGTGGGCGCGGTGCAGCTGCAAGAGGGCCGAGGAGGTGCGCATGACGGATCGCAGGGTCAGCTCCGAGAGATCGGATGCGAGGTGAGGGGTGCAATGTAGCACGCGGCCGACGGACACTCACCTTTTCGAGCTCGGTCGTGTCGTCCGGTCCGCCGTTCTGGACCTGGTGATCCTTGAGCGCCGCGGCCAGCTTGGCGTTGGCGGCCTTGGCCTCGGTGATGGCGGCGTCGCGCGCCTTTTCGACGTCGTTGAGCTTGTCCTGCAGGTCCTGTCGTCGGTCGAGCGGCGGGCGAAACAGAATCCAGCCCGTCGACGTCAGCCTCCAGCGCCAATTGTGTCCCGATGTGCACACCGCGCGCTCGTAACTCACCATCAGCCTGCCGGTGTCGCTGAGGTTCTTCTCCTGGAAGCCCTTGAGGTCTTCGTCGTGGCTCTTGCGGAGCGCCTCCATCTCCTGGACGTGCCTTTCGACGAGCGCCTTCTTGTCGTCCTCGTGCGACTTGCCGATCGACTCGAATTGGTCGACAAAGGCAGCCTGGCTCTGGTTGTGCGCCGTCTTGGTCTCCTCGAGCTCGGTCGACAGCTCTGCAAGCTGCTTGCGCAGCTTGGCCAGCTCGTCGGCCCCCGCCTTGCCCGACTCCTCGACAGCACGCGCCGAGTCCGACTTGGCCGCCTCGAGCGCCTCGGTGAGCTCCTTGACGCGCGCCTCGGCCAGCTGATGCTCCTTCTCGGTCTGGGTCAGTGCCTCCTTGACCTTCTTGAGGTCAGTCTGGGTTGCGACGAGGTCGAGTTGGAGCTTCTTGGACTCGGCGCCGCCTTGCTCGCCCATGTCCGAGAGGACTGCCTCGTGGCTCTTGCGCAGCGAGTCGAGTTCCTCGGCGTGCGACTTGCGGAGCTGCTCGACGGTGCGGGCCGATTGCTCCTTGAGAGTCTGAAGATCGACCGAGTGAGAGTCGCCCGCTTCGGCGCGGGCTGCGTCGAACGCCTCCTCGAGCTTGCGCTGGTGCTCGACCTTGACCTCGTCCACCTGGGCCTGGTACTTGGACTCCTGCGAGGCGAGCTCGGTCTTGACCTGGCTCAGCTCCTCCTGCAGCTCCTTGTGGCGGGCCTCGGCTGCGTCGCTCTCCGCCTTGCGCTGAGCCTCGGCGTCCTGCCTCGCCTGCTCGAGAGCAGTGGCGTGCCCGGAGTGCACCTCCTCCAGCTTGCTCGCGTGCTCGTCCTTGAGCCCACCGAGCACCGTCGCATGCTCGGCGTCGAGCGTTTCGCGGACCGATGTCTCTGTCTCCTTCTTGGCCGCTTCGAGGTCCTGCGCATGCTCTTCGGTCTTCTTTGCGATAGCCTCCTGCACCGCCCTCTCGAGCTGCTTGGCGTGGCGGGCGAAAAGCTCGGACCGAGCCTCGTCGAGCGCCTTGTCGAGGGCAGCCGAATGCTCAGTCTGGAGCTGCTTGCGGGCCTCCTCCACCGCGGCGTCCTTGGCCGACGCGTGTTCCGAACGCAGGCTGTCGAGCGCCTCGGAGTGTGCGCTCGAAGACTTGGAGAGGGCCGCCGCCTCGGCCGCCGCAACGGCTTCGGCCAGCTTGGACTTGTGACTCTCTTCGAGGTCCTGGGCGGCCTTTTCGAGATCCTCGATGTTGCTCCGCAGCTCCTCGATCAGCTTGTCCTTTGCCGTAAGGTCGGCAGCGCCGGCCTCTCCGGCGGTCGAGGAATCCTTACGCGCCTGCTCGAGAGCCGACAGGGCCTGCTCGAGCTCGGCTTCGAGCTCATCGATGCGAGTCTGCGTAGCGGCCGAGCCCTCGGCATCCTTCTGGGCCGTGGCCAGCGCAGTCTCCTTGTCTTGCAGCTGAGCCTGGAGCGCCGTGATCTGCTCGCTCTGCTTGTCGATCGTGGCTCGGCTCTCCTCGATCTGCGCCTTGAGCTGATCAACCTCAGCGGACAGGTCCTTGTCGCCAGACTCCTTTGCCGTGGCAGCTGCGGAGGACTTTTGCTCGGCTTCGAGGCTCTCCTTGGTCGTCTGCACCTCGGCCTCGAGGGCCGCAATCCTGTCGTTTGCCTCGGTGACGGCGGCATCTTTCTCGGCGAGGCTCTTTTCGAGCGCCTCGGTGGCAGCCGCGTTGTCGGCGACAGCCTTGGCCTTCTCGAGCTCGGTTTCGAGCTCTTCGATGCGGGCCTGAAGCTGAGCCGACTTTTCATCGCTCCCTTCTGTTTGAGCCGCGGGATCGCCTTCGCCACTGGACGGCAAGGAAGCCAGCTTCGCCTCGGCCGCCGAGAGACTGACAGTCTTGGCCTGCAGCTCTTCGTCCTTGGTTTCGAGCTCTCCCTTGAGCTGGTTGAGCTGTTCGCTCTGCTCGGCGATCTCGGCCTCGAGCTTGGTGATCTAGTATGGGAATGCGACGAGTCGGTGGGCCGACCGATACTAGATGCGTCAGCATGCACCGAGCCCGTCTATGAACGTGTGTTGCCCCGAGACTCACCTTTTCCTGCAGTTCCTTGGACAAGGCAGTAGTCGTGCCGGGAGTAGCGACCTTCCGTACGCCGGCAGCGGTGGTCGTGGTGGTGCCGGGTCGGGCGGCGGTAGTGACGCTTGGACGGCCAGAGATGCTGGGACGGGCTCCGGCAGTGCTTGTGCTCGTGATGCTCGATCTGCGGACGCGGGCGGCGGCGGTGGAGGCGGGAGCACCAGTGGAGGTCGAGCCGGACGTCGAGAGGCGCTTGGTGGCCGCCGACGCGGTAGGGGCCATCCCCGAGACGGGTGGCTTTCGAACGGCAGCGCCGGTGGTGCCAGTCGTGCCGACTGCTCGCCTCGCTGGGGTGCCGGCGGCGGCTGACGAGGCGGCGGTCGTCGATGCGCGCGCAGGAGACGACGTTCCGGCAGCCGTGCTTGCTCCACTAGAGGAGGGGGCAGTCGACACCCGGCGCGCAGTCGCGGTCGAGGCGCCGGGAGTGGCGGCCGTGCGCGTCGCTGCAGTGCCAGCGACAGGAGGTCGGGCGACGCCTCCTGCTACGGAGCTGCGCGGAGCAGCAGTAGTGCGTGCTGCAGCGGTTCCAGCAGTGACACCCGGGCGAGTCGCGGTGGCAGTAGTGGTGCTAGCGGCGGGTCGGGCCGAGCCTACGGCAGAGGGCCGAGCAGCAGCGGTTCTGGTGGTGGCAGCCGTGGTGCCAGCGGCACCGGGTCGTGCCGCCGTGGTGCCCGGCCGAGTGCCCGGAGCGGCCACCTTCCGGACGCCTGTGGCTGTGGCAGCCGTGGCGGCAGTCGCGCCCACAGGCTTCCTGACGACGCCAGGGGTGGTGGTGCTCCTCACGGAAGCCACGCTGGGTGACTTGGCGCCGGGAGCAGCGGCTGCCTTTTCAGACGAAGCGCCATCGGAAGCTGCAGTAGCACTGGCTGCAGGAGCATCGCTCTCGTCCTGACCGGCCTCTTTCTCCGACGATGAATGCTCGCTCTCCGGGCCGGCCCCCTTTTCGAACGACGAGGAGTTGATGTCGTCGTCGTGGCTGGCGGGAGCTGTGCCATTGGCAGCGTCATCGTTGGACTGGTCTAGGCTCTGGTCGTGGATGCCGTCGCTCGACTGCGGCGGCGGCGAGCTCGGCGGCTCCTCTGACGGAGGCACCGAGGACGTGGCCTCGACGTCAGACATGATGGATGCGGCGGGTGCAAGGTCGTGGCAGCAGAGGAGAGCGATCGAGGCGGCGGTGTTGTGAGTCTGGCTGTTTACGTGGTCGATGGAATGGCGCCAGAAGGTCGTGGTGGTCTGGGAGAGTACGGACGCTGGCGATGGAGGGTGGGTCGGTTGGGGTTGATGCGTGGACGATGGGGCCGAGGAGAGGAGACTCGGATCGATGGCGGTCGAGCCAAGGGCACGGGCGACCGACGCAAGGGGAACGGTCGGTGCGCGCACCCGGCAGGCCAGGCGGGCCAGGCCAAGCGAGCGAGCGAGGCGGTTGGCCGGGCAGCTCAGGTCAATTCCGGCCAGGCCAGGCCAGCCAGGCGGTGCGTGTGTTACTTTTCCAGGCCTGGCTGAAACACGCACGCACCTAGCCTGCGCGGATGGGTGCGAGGGCGATCTCGCTCCCGAAAAAAAAGAGAGCTCGATCTGTGCACGACCAGGCCAGGCCTGGCAGTCGGCTTCGCGCGGGGCTTCGTTGACCTGACCCGTGCGAGGGCGCCGGCGGCCTGTCTCCGATCCTTCGCACGAGCCCTGCGCGCCGGTACGTTGTTGTTCGACCTCGCGGGCGAAGTACGTACGCAGCCGTGTCCATCGCATGCTCCTGAGCACCGCACGCAGCCTTTCAGCATCGCTGGACCGAGCTTCCTGTTGCTTATCCGCCGAGCTTCAATCTGCCTTCGGATGGCGCCCGGAGGCGAGCGCTGGCGACAAGCAAGCGGTAGCAGATCAGCCAATCTCTGCCGCTCCGCATCGGATCTGTTCCGTCGCGTGGCAGCTGCCTCTGCTCGGGCAGGCGGGCTCGAGGCCTGGCGACTCGCAGATGGCGCTCGCCGTCGGTCGACCCTAGTGTAGCTTCGAGCATCGACGGCATCTACTCCGACAGCACGACGAAGATGTCTACCCCCGGTGTGCTCAGAGATGGCTAAATGGCGGTTCGTGGGTCCTCAAGCGGAAAGGAGCCGTGTGACGAGAAGACGATGGCGATGCAAACATCCACGAGCGGAGAGGAGACGAGTCTGAGCGCAAAGGACAGGCAAAAGAGCTGATGGTCGGGGGCCATGGACGGAGAGGCCGTCGTTGCTGGCCAGCTGCAGGAGCGTTGGACTGCGGTGCTTCGAGGCGGACGCCGCTGCCTGCCTCCCTTTCCACGGAAGATAGCAGGACAGAGAGAAAGCCGGGTTGCGGCTTCGGGCCGTGCCCGCTGGGTTCGCATCCTGTCAAGCCAAGGCTACCATGGACTCTGTCGGCGGTCCCGTCGCTGTCATTTGCGCTCGTCGTCGTCGTCGTCGCTGTCGTCGTCGTCGTCGTCGTCGCTGTTGTCGTCGTCATTGCAGTCGAGATCGTCGAGACATAGGCTGGCTAGCAGCCTGCTGCAAACAGACGAGGCAGGCAAGCAAGAAAGCCAGGTTCGGAGTTTCGGCTCAAGGGCGTGGCCCACTTTTTGGCAGCCGGAAGTCAGAGAGGATGGCCGCTGGGCTGCCAGCTGGGCTGGGCGAGCGGCTGTGGGGACGGCGGCATCTTCCCCGCAAAACGGTCGGCCGACCAGGCTGCCGGCCTGTCGCCCTTCTGTCTGCCTGCGGCAACCTCCACCCCGCGCCCGCACCGGCTATTCCGCTCGCCGAGACGAGGGCAGGCCGCCGTCTCTGCCGGTTGGCTGGCTGGGCCAGCGCAGGGCAGGCCTGCCGCCCGCGAGGTCGACGGACTTGGACCCCTTTGGACGTCGGCCGGTCCCACGTCGACGGCCAGGCCTGGTGGCGCCGGGTTGCTTCATAAGGCGATCGACTCCGGTCGGCCAGGGGCACTGGCGGCTTCTCCGATCCCTCCTCACCTCGACTCGCTCATCCTCCCCTCTTTCTGCTCCCATCCCCGCCTCCGTTTGACTTATCAGCGCCTCCATAGAGAAGTGGCCCCGCTCGTCCGCTCGCTCGCTCTCCCTCCTCTTCACTTTGATCCCTGCCCTCACGAAATCAGTAACGCCGCCATGGAGTTTCCCGGAGTCGTCAAGGACTCGGAGCTGCGGTCGATGGTGCAGGTCGACTCGCTCCTCACGTCGCCCGGCAGCCCGTTTGAAGTCGAGCATCGGCAGATCCGCGGCGTCATCACCCGCGTCTGGAAGAACCAGTGCCCCTCGCTCCGAGACGGCTGGCTCAACACGGTCAAGGTGAGTAGCTTGCAGCACGGAATGGGCCGGGCCTGATGAACCTGGATCTCGGGCCCCCGCTGACCATGCCCGTCGTCTTGGCCTGCCCTGCTGTGCTCTCTCCTTTGCAGACGTTTGGCGCGCGCACCTACATCGTCGCCGAGGGGGAAACGTACACCTACAACGAGATCCACGCCCGCGTCGTTGCCGTCGCTGCCGGCCTCGCCCGCGAGTTCAACGTGCAGAAGGGCGACCGGGTGGCCATTGTGGCGCGCAACCACGTCGAGTACATCATCTCGTTCTGGGCCGTCGCGCTCCTCGGCGGCGTCGCGGCCCTCGTCAATGCGTTCCTCGAGGGCAGCGCCATCTACCACTGCATCCGCGACGTCGGCTGCAAGGCGGCCATCTTTGACGTTGAGCGCTACCAGCGCGTCCACCAGGCCGACTGCATCGGCAAGCTCTTTGGGCCGGCGCCCAAGGACGCCGTCGACGACTTTGGCTGTGTGCCGGGGGCGCACGGCGGTCTCTATGGCGTTGCCGTGATCCCGCGGGCATTTGACGGCGTGGTGCCGCAGGGGAGCCGCCCGTGGATCGGATCGCGCTGGGGCAAGCAGGTGCTCGACTTTGACGACATGAGCCGGCGCCACGCCGGCGCCTCGCACTCGGACCTGGCCGACCCCAAGATGGTGCCCGAGGACCTGGCCACGGTGCTGTTCACTTCGGGCACGACGGGCCGGCCCAAGGGTGTGTGCGCCACGCAGCGCCAGTTCCTCGTGCCGCACATGATCGGCCTCTACCAGCCGGCGCGCTCGGTGCTCCGCCGCAACCTGCCCCTCCCGGCGCCCTCGGACCAGCAGAGCGCGGTGCTGCTGCTCGTCCCGCTCTTCCACTCGACGGGCATCCAGAGCTGCATGGCCGCCATCACGCTCAAGGGCGACAAGCTGGCGCTGATGCCAAAGTACTCGGTCGACGCCGCCGCCGCCGTGATCCAGCAGCACCAGATCAACTCGATGGTCGGCATCGGCTTCATGGTGCGCGAGCTCATCACCAGCAAGCACGAGTTTCCGTCGCTGACGGGCGTGTCGTTCGGCGGCAGCACCAGCGCCAAGGAGATTCCGGGAGAGTTCAAGGCCAAGTCGCCCAACGGCTTCATCGCGCAGGGCTACGGCGCCACCGAGACCAACGGTTCCGTCTGTGAGTGCACCGCCGGCCTGCGGTCGTGCCCCGTCCCGTCCCCACCGGCGAGTCGCCTCTTGCTGACCGCCCCCCCCGCGCCTGCCCTCCTGTCTCGCCCCACGACAGGCGGCCTGGGCGTCGACGACTTTGTCAACCGGCCGACGAGCACGGGCACGCCGGCCCCCGTCAACCAGATTGTCATCATGGACCCCAAGACGGGCTGCGAGGTGCCGCGCGGCCAGCCGGGCGAGCTGTGGGTGTCGGGCCCCAACGTGGCGCTGGGCTACTGGGGCCGTCCCGAGGCGACGCGCGAGGTGTTTACGCCCGACGGCTTCTACAAGTCGGGCGACATTGCGCGCATGGACCGCGACGGCTTCGTCTACATCATGGACCGGTCCAAGCACATCATTATCCGCGGCGGCGAGAACATCTCGGGGCCCGAGGTCGAAAACGCCATCTACGAGGGCGACAAGCGCATCCTCGACTGCGCCGCCGTGCCCGTGCCCGACGCCAGGCTGGGCGAAAAGGTGGCCGTCGTGTGCATCCCCAAGCCCGAGAACCTGCGCCACGACCGCCCCACCGAGCGCGACATCCTCGCCGCCGCCGCCAAATTCCTCCCCAAGTTTGCCATGCCCGAGTTTGTCTGGATCCGCGACGAGCCGCTCGAGCGCAACCCGAGCGGCAAGGTCGACCGCGCCGTCGTCAAGGAGGCCACCGCCAAGCGGTACGCCGAGCTGCAAGGCGGCCAGCAGTCGGGCCCGCGCGCCAAGCTCTGAGGCCGTGGGGCCCGTCCCAGGCGACCGAGGTGGCGACCGACGTGGCGACCGCAATGACATGCCGTGATTAGAGTGACGCTCGCTTTGTCCGCGCGCTGGGTATCGTGTGTGCGCGCGTACGTGTGGGTGCCTGTGGAACAAAGAGGCGGCGCAATCGCGCACGCCCGACGATCATATCGATTCGGCATCGAGGCCGTCCTCTTCGTCCACACCGTCGTCGCCGCCATCTCTCCGCTCGCCCACCTTACCCTTGACGGCATCGACGAGCACCCTGGTGCGGTCGCGCACCGCCAGCTCCATTTCGTGGTGCAGCACCGAGCAGGCCTGGATGCCTAGGCGGAAGATTTCCTCGAAGCGCTCGACGTGGAGGCGCGTCTCGAGGCTGGCCAGCGTCACCTTGCCCGAGCGTGGCAGCACGGCGACGGCCATGTTGGGCAGGTCCGACTCTTCGGTATTGTTGAGGTCGAGCAGCGGCGACGTCGAGTGGATGCCGCACGAGACCGACGTCACAAAGTCGGACATGGCGATGCCCGCATCGATGAGCGCCAACGTCGACGCGTTGATCGCCGCCGGGAGGATGCCTGCGATGCCGGAGGGAGCGCGGGAGAGAGGAAGGGGATGGGCGGCATGGCCTTCGTCAGACGGCGGAGGCCTCGGCGAGGGGAGCACCTGGCCGACCCGCGCACGCTACTCACCCCCGTCCTGCTGCAGGACCTGGATGAAGATGTCGATCTGCGACCGCGGGTACAGGTGCGTGTGGATGACGGGTTCGAATGTAGACTTGACCGAGCTTGCAAACTCGACCAGCCGCCTGTGTCGCGGAGGGAACGCAACGCCGCCATCGTCAGCAGAGCGTCCAGCCGTCCTTGCCGCCTCGCGCCACACCTGGGATTCACCTGTCGCCCTTGTTGCGCTTCCTCCGGTCCATGGCACCCCACGGAGCCAGCGACACCTCGACGTTGACCGTCGCCCGGTCGTGCAGCGCATTGCTCGCCAGCCTCGCCTCGCGCGGGCCAAACACTGTCGCAGAGACAATCGTCAGCCCCTGTGTGACGGTCGCCGACCCGTCGGCAGCGGGGTCGGAAGAGCCGCCGATCCGGATCGATATCGAGCGCAGCTCGTGCTGCTTCCGCCCGTCGGCGCGATACCCGCCGGCGTTGAGCAGCTCGATGCGTGACTGTGGACGTGCAGGTAGCAAGGACGGCATGGGGCGGTCAGACGAGGGCCGGTCGATGCGACGGGTCGTTGCACTGTGGTCAGGCTCGACGACTCACCATTTCGCTTCGTTTTGTGCCGAGCGGGAGTGTAGCAACGGAAGAAGGATTGCGACAGGGAAGCGTGAGGACGGCGCGATGAAGCGATGGTGATGGCTTGCTGCAAAGTGTGTCGAAGATGAGGGTCGAGCCACGGGCTGCCCCGCGTCCGAAAAAATCCTCGCAGCCGTCCGTGGGCCCGGTGTGGAGGCCAGAGCCAGGTGGGCATCAAGCCCGCTCAAGAATTTCAAAGGACTGCTGCAGAGGAGAGTCTGGCCAGACTGTGGGCTCGCTGCCATCAAGGAAACCATGATGCTGCCGATGGTTGACATCAGCACAGCAAGGCACAGCAGATGATTGACTGACCACAACATTGATGAACATGTGCAGACTGGTTCAGGAGTGCAGCAAGAGATTCAGCATCAGCACTCAAGGCTGGGTAGATAGCACATGGTGCAGCTGCAGAGGTGCCATGCTGAGATGAGCACATCTTCTGTGCCAAGCATGATGACATGTGAAGCAGCATGAGCTATGCAGCTGTTGAGGACTCAAGGCTAGACCAGCACAGTTGTTTCATGTTAGAAGTGCTGCAGGGCTGTCCAGTATTTTGCTTGTTGCCACTACTGCTGACCATGTTCATGTGGTCCAACCTGGATGATGAACTCATCTCATCAGAGCATCCATGATGGCCACTGTTTTTGCACAGCAACTTGTTAGGCGGCTGCCCAACATGCCCCGCGGGTGCCCGAGTCCCGAGGAAGGGCTGACGGACGGCGGAGCCGAGCGGCAATTGCCGCAGCCGGCCCCTCAGCAACGGAGGGATATCGAGGGAGCTAGTATATAGTCTCCAGGTTCCCGAGGAGGCTTCTGGTGGTCTCCTTGTTGAATGCACTATATCCTCTTACCACTAGAGACTGGTACAGCATCGATATCCTTACTCCTCCTCATCCCTGACCTCTCTGCGCAAGCCCTACACCGTCCTTGGCCGCCCGCGGTATCCAAGACCCCAAGGGCATAACACTTGCCCCACAGATGAACACAGGCAAGGTTGACAGGTAATCCTCAACCTCCCCCCTTTCTCACTTGTGACACTCTTCATCCAAAGTTCCGGCTGCACTCAACTTTAAGTACCCAGCGTGGCTAGCTAGGTGCCTCTCTAGTGTCCCCTCACTCATTCCACAAAAGCACAAGAGACTTCCAGCTTTTGGTCGCACAGCTTGTAAACCACGACTCCCTCTCCCGAACCGGCTCTACCATGCTCTTGTGATTCTTCAATGCATCGATTGTCCCCCTGCTTGTCAGCAACAGCCTGCCTGAAGACGTCTGTGCGGTGCCCACCAGCAATCAAGGCCTTTGGAGTGCCGTTGGCCTGAACGAGCCATTCAGGCCATACGCCGTCTGTTCAAACTGCAGCAGGCTGCATTGCTACACCAGCGAGATCTGCCGGCATTGCGCAACGGCTCTTTGCCCTCCTCGCCGCCTCGCTGTCTCAGGTGGCGCTGACCGCAGCGCGACACTCCGGGACACCCGGCCGCGCCTCCAACTGCACTACGACTCGCTGGCAAGATGGCTACAAGACTTCGTTGCTCGGCCAGGCTCCCTTGCCGCAATCAATGTCAGGAAAGAGCGGCGGTTGTCCTCCGAGCAGCTTGCCGACATCTCTGACGGCTCTCGATGGAAGCAGGCATCTGCCTGTCTTAACGGCGACGGCATCAACCTCGCTCTCGGCCTCTCCATCGACCGGTTCAAGCCGTACAAGACTTCATCCGCCTCCTGCTCCTGTGGGCCGATGTTTGTGACCATCCTCAACCTGCCGCCCGAGCTTTGGTATAGGGTGAGTTTCCTGCTGTGTCAGTGCTCTTGCAGAGCCTCCCCCGTGACTTGTTCTGCAGCAGCTGACAGCGTGCTGTGCCTGCTTGTACACCGCTGCTGCAGACGTCAAATGTACACCTACCAGCAATCACTCCTGGTTCCCATTGAGCCCAAGTGGTTGCATTGCCGCAGCTGCTGCGACCGCTCGTCGACAATCTGCTCGTGCTTGAGAGTGGCATCGATGTCAAGATCAACGGCAAGTCCATCACGCTTCGTGCACGCCTTGTCCTCTTCACAGGCGGCACACTGGCATGGATCAAGATTGGCGGCTTCTGTGGCCACGCCTTGAAGGGCCGATTCTAGGCCCGTTGCAAGGTCACACTACTTGCAGACCGCACTGATGTTGCCAAGGGGCGGACTGCGCCAGCGGCCCGCGATCTGGAAGAGCATCGAGAAGACGCTGAGGCATCCTGAGGCTTGCTGGTCAAAGAGGAAGAGGTGCACGCTAAGGAGACCGGTGCGTTCTGGACAGATCTTTACCGAACCCCTGAACCTGCGCACCGATGATCGGGGCCATGCACGTGCAATGACTGCAGGCTCCATGGCCATACCTTGCGTGTGCAGCATGCGCGCAGAGCGAATTTGCTGCTGCGTGAACGCCTCACAGACATCCGGTGCGGGCGGAGATTCGCAGCAAGGGGCTAGGCATGCATTCAACGGAACTACGGAAGCGCAACACGAGGTAGCCCGCGAGGCGCCGCGAGGCGGGTGTTTGCTGCCCTACTTGTGCTGTGTTGGTAGATGCGGTCGTTGCGGCAGCTTGGTACATCAAAAAAGACCGCTCGTTCGGCGGTATAAAGTGGGCCCTACCATCTTGCCTGCTTTCCCTCCTTTGTCGTCCTGCTCCGGCCCACTGATCGACTCCCTAACATCGCCTGGACAGCGTTTCGGTGACCTCACCGACAGCGGGTCTGTCGTCCTTCAAACTCCGGTTTGGCCTCCAAGCTCCGCCCTCTCGTCTCCTGCATCGTCGTCGTCCTCCTCTTCTTCGGCGAGGATCTCGAGCATCACGGCCTCGACCTCGCTCTCTGGCACATAGTTGCGCTCCAATCCCTCGAGGACACGTCGAGGAGCCGTGTTGAATCGCACGCCGGGGAGGAAGCCGAGCTTGCCGTTGATGCGAGCCAGCCAAGAACGGATCGAGTCGACCATCGCGTGAAGGGTCGAGGCGCGCCAGCGCTTCACCGCAAAGTTCGAGAGCGGGCTCTCGAGGCGGACGTTGTACGCAGTCGAGCGCACGAGGCGGACGAGTGCCTCGGCCGTCTGGCGTGTCGGGTTGCCGGCATCGAGCTCCGGAATGCAGGGAGCGAGCACGTTGGCCGTGAAGGCATGGTTGTCGTGCCCCAAGGACAGGCGGAGAGGGTGGTTGTGAGGGAACGGACCAATCGGAAGGCCCGTCAAGGCGTCCGTGCGTCGATGGACCGCGAGGAAGACCATGATGCTCACGACGATGCTCGTGAACGAGCCCGTCGTGACCTCGATAGTGCACGTGATTTGTACCCAATCGCAGAAAAAGATGAGCTGGACGAGAAGGCGCAAGGCCATCACGAGGATGTCCTCGGGGCCGACGCTCTCGTCGCCCGCCCACCACAGGCCCGGGAAGGCGGAATCGGGGCGCAGGCGGTCGGCCGGAGAGATGGCGCCAATCGCCTCGAGGTGGCCGAAGACCTCCTCGATGACCGGGATGAGGTCGGTGGTTTTAGACGAAGGCCGGATGGCCTCGTCAACGAGCTCGGCCGTGCGGAAGCTCCGATCCAGGACGTGGAATGCCTGCTGCGCGGTGCCGCCGCTCTGCATATCCGCGTCGAAGGTGTCGGCGCGCTCGCGGTAGACCGCATTCACGGCGGGGGCGGCGCGGCGAGGACTGATCTGCGGGACCGTAGGGAGGCGAGCGAGGTCGCGGATGATGCCGTCGTCTTCGCCGTCCTCGTACACGACCGAGAAGATGCGCGAGGCGAGCAGACGGCCCGAGCCGCGGCCCAGGTTCCATGCCGCTTCGACGGGCGCGATCCTGCCAAGCAAGTCGGCCAGGCGCGCATGGTGGCTATCGTCGCCGGCGTGGTGAAGCGCTGCGGCCGCGAACGCCAGAGCGACTGCGAGGGGGCTGCGCTTGTTCTTCGCAGCGTTGTACCACCAGGTGACGTCGTCGAGGACGCCATCGCTGTGGAAGACCGGAGCCTGCTCGCGGGTGAGGTCCCACTTGCACGGCTGATCGCGCGAGAGGCCGAAAGCCATGACGAGGTCCTTGAGGTGGGTCCAGCGAGCCTTGGTCGTTTCGATGTCGCGGAGGGCCTCGAGGAAGGTGTAGGTCAGGTGGTCGGGCCAGCCGTCGTCGCCAGCCGAGGGCCTCTCGCCACGGAGCAGCGCTGTCAGGATGTCGGTCGTGGTCTGGCCGTCCTCGGACATCGCCCCGCGCGTCGGCAGCGTGGCCATGCCCGTAAGGGCCTCGGACTGGAAGCCGCGGCGAAGGTTGGCCACCCCGAGCCTCTGCGCTCGCTGCGCGTCCGTGTAGCCGACCGGGTGGCTGCGGGCGTCGATGGCGCCGCGGCGGACGAAGTAGGCGATGTCGCAGCGCACGCACGTTGCGCCGTGGAACTCGTCGCAGGGGATGCCGTCGCGCTTGCACACGCGGCACGAGTGTCGGCCATGGCTGCACGAGCCGACTGCAGCCTCGCACTCGGTGGCGTGCGGGTAGACGCGGGCGTGCGGGCCGGCCGGGTGCGCGGCAACCGCAGCGGCAAAGTCGCGGCGCAGCCTGAGGGTGCAGAGCGAAAGGAAGCGAAGGGAAATCGAGCCATGACGAGATCAGCTGCTGCGCGGCCTCGAAACACTGGTCGGAGGGGCCACGTCTGCTGAACTCACCTCTCCTCGTTGGCCTCGAGGTCGGCGCCCCAGGGCTGGTCGCAAGCGGTGCGAACAGCGCTGTAGAACGCTGCGATCCTATCCTTCTCGTAGGTTCCGAAGGTCTTCGTAAGTTTTTCTCCGCCGACGCCCGTCACGGCGACGATAAAGTCGGCGTGCTCGCGCACGTAAAAGATCCGCGGCGTCGGGCTGAATGTGATCCAGCTGCCCGGGACCAGCGTCTCGTCGAGCCACGCCAGGTTATCCTCGCGCGAGAAGCCGGCGAAGGCACGGCCCACGAGCGCAAGCAAAACCTTCACCATCGCGTTGTTGTCGAAGTTGGCGGGCAGCCGATGGGCCGTCGAGTGGGCGAAACGGGGGCGGAGGCCGGCGGGGACATTGAGCTCGATGCCGGGCTTGACGCCGCCGTCGGGACGCAGCGAGACGCTGGGGATGCGATCCCAGACGGCGGCGGGGAGCGAGCGCCAGGGTGTCGAGCGCTGAAGTTGGAGTCGAGTCGGAGTCTCGCCCAGCGAGCCGTCGCCGAGGGCAACAAGCTCGCTGGCATTGATCTCGACCTGCTGCTGGGGGAGACTGACAGTGTGGATGCCGGGGCCGAAGATGCGGTCGAGCGCCGTCTGGAAAGCGAGTTTCTGATCGAGCGTCTCAAGTTTCGTCCCCTCGAGCTCGGCCTCCATGATCTTCTCGGCCCTTTCCTTCCAGTCGCCAAAGTCTTCGAAGCGCTGCGGGCCACGACCCAGCCAGCAGTTGCCGACTCGCATCGTCTGGCGGGGCTTGAGGCCGCGGCCCTCTTCAAAGTCCGGCATGAAGCCGGGGCCGCCTCGAACGTCGACCTTGGTTTCGTACATGATGCCGTTGGATCTCTTATGAATCATGAGCTCCACGACGATGCCCGTGTAGCCCGTAGGCTCAGGCTGGCCGGGCGAGGCTTCGCGCTCGCGGTTGCGGTCGCGGTCGGCGTCGGCGTCGGGCTCGCGGTCGCGGCCGCGGTA